>NW_027417859.1:415000-438876 GCF_009905375.1 Apium graveolens | reverse complement strand
TAGCCATTTTCGTTATTACTTTCCGAGTCCGAGGGACTATTGCTGTAGAATCTATTAATAGCATTCAAGGTTAAACACATGACTCCTAGAGAGTTACCAAAATACGAAGTTATCTTCTCCTTTCGTTCTCAAAAGAAGAGTTTGATCCTGGCTCAGAAGGAACGCTAGCTATATGCTTAACACAAAAAAATAGATTTGAGATTCAGTAAGTCAGTCGGTGGATGCTTTCTTTTTGTAAGAATAAATCCCGGTGAAGTACGTGCTGAGCGGGCGAAAGTTTTGCTTTCTCGTTATTCGTGGAGGGGTCGCGGAAGAATTGAATTGGGTTCGACTCCCATAGCCCCGATGTGACGAAAAAGACTGATTCAACGAGATACGCCGTGCCTGCATTAAGATTTCAAACTTGTCGTCTACTTTCAGGAAATGTTTGGAACAGAGAACTTACAATAATACAACGCCGCATTCTCCGAAAATTGAGAAACAAGAAGAGATCTATTAAGAGAAAGATTTATTCGAGAGAAAATATTAACAGTTACATCCAATCACAAACTACACGAAAGTTGCCCCTTTTTCATGGAGATTTACCCATCACAGAGATGCACAGAGGAAGAGAACGAACTTCATATATCCCTTTTCTACTCAATCCAGAAACAAGATCGGACGTTATTCCGGTTCGTCTCCGTTTTCGTGAAACTATTCCTCAAGCAAGGCAGCCGATAAGTCATCGAAAGGTTTGTGTGAATAATGGAATGGTAAGCATTACTCATTTTAAAGTGTCCCGCGGTGATATAATATCTTTTCTTGAAAATGACGCGAGAGCCCGCGGTGAAGAAATAAGGAGATCCTTCTATATCGAAATCTCAGTTGAAAAAATAATAGGCAAATTCCGGGATCACCCGGTAAGAATGTGGAGAAGAACCAAAACAGAATGGTTCCGCCTACTCAAAACTAAGAGGGGATGCCGCCTACTACTAAAAGACCGGTTTTTGCAACATACGGATAAAATTGCTTCTTACCCTTATTATTATGCGGTTGGGGTTTTGCTTCAACGATGGCTTTTTAAATTGCTTATGGTGTATTTGATTCTCAACTCCTTAGGAATGGTAATAATTAGTCTAGCGAATTTGTTTCCATCTATTGCTATTGTCCCGCATATTTCAGGGCTTGTCGCGCCCCTGTACATGGTTCCTGGCACCCCCGAGGTGGATTGTACGCTGCGTCTGGGTCAACCAGAAGTGGATTGTGCGCTGCGTCTGGGTCAACCAGAAGTGGATTGTGCGCTTCACAGGGTCGAACAAGCGCCCTCTTTTAATTTTAAGGAACTTGGGGGCGGTGAAGGACCCTCTTCCTCCGAAGGAGCGGCAGTGCATGGAGAGGTGGGTCGGCCTCCCTTCCACCTGGAGCTTGCTCCTCTTATTGAAACTAAACTACGCCAATACTGTTTGCGCCGGAAAACTGTTGAGTTATTTCCAAGTTCCAATCTTAGCAACCTGGATTATAAGAAGCTATCACTTGACTTTGTTGAAAGATACAAGGGCAAGATGATCTCGGAAAACCAGTTAGACGAAAGAAGGACACTCTATAGTTCCCTGTACAGCTGTGATAGCGTCTTGTTTACTTTTCTAAAGGAGAAGTTCTAAAGATGGCCCAATTTCTCTTCTTTCTTTTTAACCTCGTTAGCTCAGCGGTAGATTTGTTGAATAATAGCAGCCGGTTGAGATATTTCGTTTTCGAATTTCCTGCTATTGCGTTCCTTTCATCGAAAGCCTGAGAGAAGCGGGAAGGGAGAGTCCTTTTTTCCGGCAAGTCCAAGCGGACTTTTCTGAACTACGCCAAAGCGGCGGAACAGAAGCCACACTCAGAAGGGAGTGGCAGGGAAGGGGTCGATAAGCGGGGCAAGTATGTTTCTCTTGGAGTTGTGCTTATGGCGACGGGACTAATTTGGAAACATTGGGCAATTTACTTTATACTTCTATTGCTGCTCAGAAGAAATAGGGGGATCAGAGACAGTCACTGTTGGAAACTGGGGAGTTGGCTGATAAAGATGGACAGTCACGATCGCGTAATATAAATTCTTCGGCCTCGTCATCGAAAGCGGCTTCCAATTGCTCGGAAATTATAAGCTATATGGGGGACTTGGATGGTGAGCAAAAACAATTGATCAAGAAGTTGGTCAACTTTCGCATGAAAGAAGGTAAAAAAACGAGAGTTCGTGCTATTGTTTATCAAACTTTTCATCGCCCAGCTCGAACTGAACGCGATGTAATCAAACTTATGGTTGACGCCCTAGAGAATATAAAGCCCATATGCGAAGTGGAAAGAGTAGGAAGAGCAGGTACTATTTATGATGTCCCCAGGATTGTAGCCAGGGATCGTCAACAAACCTTAGCTATTCGTTGGACCCTTGAAGCAGCTTTCAAACGACGTATAAGCTACAGGATAAGCTTAGAGCAATGTTCATTTGATGAGATACTGGATGCTTACCGAAAGAGGGGAATTGCACGTAAGAAAAGGGGGAATCTTCATAGACTGGCTTCCACCAATCGAAGTATCGCGCATTTCAGATGGTGGTAAAGTGAGACCACAAAAAGAGCTCTTCCGAATGATAAAGAAAAAAGTGCTTAGGTTCGTTGGAAAAACCAACGCAAATCTCATATTTACTTTATAAAGCCGGATATATAAAAGGTTGGAGAGAGTGACTTTATTTTATTCTCTTATGTTATGTAAGTAGCTATGTAGTTAGTTAGTCTTTTTTTTCTAGTAAGCCTTTTCCCTGTGTATTAGTTCCCCTTTTTGCAAAAAATAAGCCCCAGCTCCCTAAGAGGGACCCTTCTCTGATAAGGAAGTAAACAAAAGAATCTCAATTTTACGACAAATCTGGTCCGATGGCTGTTCTCAACTAACCACAAAGATATAGGGACTCTCTATTTCATCTTTGGTGCCATTGCCGGAGTGATGGGCACATGCTTCTCAGTACTGATTCGTATGGAATTAGCACGACCGGGCGATCAAATTCTTGGTGGGAATCATCAACTTTATAATGTTTTAATAACGGCTCACGCTTTTTTAATGATCTTTTTTATGGTTATGCCGGCGATGATAGGTGGATCTGGTAATTGGTCTGTTCCGATTCTGATAGGTGCGCCTGACATGGCATTTCCACGATTAAATAATATTTCATTCTGGTTGTTGCCACCAAGTCTCTTGCTCCTATTAAGCCCAGCCTTAGTAGAAGTGGGTAGCGGCACTGGGTGGACGGTCTATCCGCCCTTAAGTGGTATTACCAGCCATTCTGGAGGAGCAGTTGATTCAGCAATTTCTAGTCCTCATCTATCTGGTGTTTCATCCATTTTAGGTTCTATCAATTTTATAACAACTATCTCCAACATGCGTGGACCTGGAATGACTATGCATAGATCACCCCTATTTGTGTGGTCCGTTCTAGTGACAGCATTCCCACTTTTATTATCACTTCCGGTACTGGCAGGGGCAATTACCATGTTATTAACCGATCGAAACTTTAATACAACCTTTTCTGATCCCGCTGGGGGGGGGGAGACCCCATATTATACCAGCATCTCTTTCGGTTCTTCGGCCATCCAGAGGTGTATATTCCCATTCTGCCTGGATCCGGTATCATAAGTCATATCGTTTCTACTTTTTCGGGAAAACCGGTCTTCGGGTATCTAGGCATGGTTTATGCCATGATCAGTATAGGTGTTCTTGGATTTCTTGTTTGGGCTCATCATATGTTTACTGTGGGCTTAGACGTTGATACCCGTGCCTACTTCACCGCAGCTACCATGATCATAGCTGTCCCCACTGGAATCAAAATCTTTAGTTGGATCGCTACCATGTGGGGGGGTTCGATACAATACAAAACACCCATGTTATTTGCTGTAGGGTCCATCTTTTTGTTCACCATAGGAGGACTCACTGGAATAGTTCTGGCAAATTCTGGGCTAGACATTGCTCTACATGATACTTATTATGTGGTTGCACATTTCCATTATGTACTTTCTATGGGAGCCGTTTTTGCTTTATTTGCAGGATTTCACTATTGGGTAGGTAAAATCTTTGGTCGGACATATCCTGAAACTTTAGGTCAAATCCATTTTTGGATCACTTTTTTCGGGGTGAATCCGACCTTCTTTCCCATGCATTTCTTAGGGCTTTCGGGTATGCCACGTCGCATTCCAGATTATCCAGATGCTTACGCTGGATGGAATGCCCTTAGCAGTTCTGGCTCTTATATATCCGTAGTTGGGATTTGTCGTTTCTTCGTGGTCGTAACAATCACTTCAAGCAGTGGAAACAACAAAAGATGCGCTCCAAGTCCTTGGGCTGTTGAACAGAATCCAAACACACCGGAATGGATGATACAAAGTCCTCCAGCCTTTCATACTTTTGGAGAACTTCCTGCTATCAAGGAGACGAAAGGCTGTGTGAAGTAAAAGAAGAAAAAGTATCCGATTGCTACTAAGAACCTAACATAACATTTTTTGAAAGCCCTGAATCCTTACTCTGTACGGAGCAGGGAGGCATAGGAGCGGGGCCTTACTATAAATAGAATGAATATTCCCGCGCGCGGCACACGAACTATGACTATCTGAAATTGACGGCAAAAGACAAAACAAAGAAGGAAACTCAATTATTCATCCAGAAATTCCGAATTTGCCTTCGTTACGACAACGGTATTACATGCAAAAGCAGCCCTGACTCGGGTTAAAAGGTCTTGTGAGTCTAAGGCCTGTCGTTCAGCATTAAGTAATCGGATCCAAATAAATCTGCGTACAGAGGTTTGAGCTCTTTTTTTGGTCCTCATACTTCATAAAAACGGATTCTTCCAACTCCCCGTTACCTATTCCATCCTAAAGGCGTCCGGAGACAGTCCGAGCTCAAAATAGGACCTCAGAGCCTCTCCTAGCTTCTTTATTTTTGCGAGTTACTCTGTAACCTGCACCTCTTTAAATTCCTGTGTTGGTGGGTCCCTTAGCAGCTTTTCCAATAATCTAATTATGGATGAAACCTATTCCTTAAAAGAAGGTTGCTATTCCAACAGGTGCCTATTAAAAGTTAAAAGCATGGGACTCTGGTACCATACTTGCAAAAGCAACGTCCCTTGATGCCTATAGCTTCAACGAGCGTACCATTGAAGTCGCATCAACCCTCGCAACGTACTGTTTCCCTTTACTTTACTCTCGTACGTATTGAATTCCACCAAACTCCTACTCAAATGGGAAACTGTTTGACCATGGAGTAATGAAATCCTGTAGTGATGCTACTTAAAATGAGAGGTTAGTGAAGGGATTGGGCACTTGACCAATACTCGTTTTCAATATCAATAGAAATATAGAAAGAATGAGAGTAAGGATAAGAGTCGAAGCTCGAGTTAATGCATCAGTGAAAGTACGATCGGTCCCATAGCAGCAACCGAAGCAATGTACCGGTTTTCCTTCACTCTTGTATGGAATATTCCACCCAAATCTCGATCAACTGACCACGTGAGAATACCGCCAAGCGCCACCCATTGATGACACACCAGATCCAGAAGTAATAAGTATATACCACACGAGTTAGCACTGCGTTTTGGTGCCACTTATTAGCTGGGTCTCGTATTATCTTGTCACCCCTGAGTCCCATGGACCGAACGATCCAATGCACCATAAGAGCAGCGTAGTGAAACCCTATAATGAATAGTGAGAGTGAAGAAAAGCGGTAGTCGCTCCAATTGATACTTCAGTTACGTCTCGTATTCTTGGTATGATCGGTCTTTGAAAGCTTGCCAAAAGAGAAAGGTAGTTGACTTATTGGCTAAGCTTCCTTCTGCTACCTTGAGCTGTTCACTCGTAAACTACTAGATCCAGTCGTTACACGCCTTCTTCTAAGCCCGGGCAGGCAACTCACTAACTACAGCTTCTATCTCCTCTAGGTCCCATTAGACTGATCCTTAGTCCTTCTCCCCCGCAACCAAGCCTTAAGGCTTTCCTTATGAGATGGGATGCTTGCTCACTAATCGATTGCTTCTCTCGAGATGCGAAGAATAGCGTAAATAAAGACTCTCTTGGTCCTTTCGAAGCAGATATTCGTACGCCATCGGGTTATTTGAAGATGGCATTGGTTTCGGCTTGACTGCTTTCTTCCTTGGTTTCCTTTTGGTTAGAAGGGCTCAAAGCGCCTTAGGCTAGCAAGGGAAATGGATTTAGGAAAGAAGGATCCCACGTCCCATACGAAAGAAAGACCAGGCGATAAAGAATAAAGAAGGCTATGGGGAAAAAGATACCAGACCTGGATCGCTCCAGGCAGATTCAATTCTTTCTCCCCCAGACCCGGCATAAGAGAAGATCCAAGGCTATTATCCTCTATCTATAAAGGGTACCTGGGGAAATAGTAAGAAGGGGCTACATGGTAAGGAATATAGATATCACCCTTATACCCCTTATAGAGATAAGACAAAATATAGATATCACCCTTATACCCCTTATAGAGATAAGACAGGCCTATCTCTATAGTGAATTCTATCCAGGGTTCTATCATCTATAGAGTGTGGACGCTGGCTACTAGAACTAGCGGTCGTAGGGCAGCATGGAGCTGAGTTAGGCACTTCATGTTTAAAACATTCCAATCCATCTACAGGGGACCCTCTCACAGGGCTAATTTATGGATGCCCAATCCCGGAAAGTATCAGAGGCTGTCGAGCGATCCAGCCTCTCCCTGCATATATGGGTAGTCTAGTACACCACGGTCACAGCGGTGGCGGCCTCATAGTACACCAACGTGCCGGTGTTACTATGCTAAAATCCAAGGCTTATACTCTGGCTTTTAATCTGACCAAATCATATGTTCTGTTCATATATGTCTGTTGATTCTGGATCTAATGTTACTCCTTCAGTCTCTGTTTTGCTATATCGTTATACCACCAGTCGGAATATGAGATCTACGATAGCTTTTCTCAAGAAAAATATTCTGACATCGGGTGTAGCTAGATTACCCGATAAGGTTGCACACCTCTCTCTGGGTAATGATCAACCATCTGATGAATCATCATCCTCCAATGTTGTCTCACGTCGTATTCCTCGTAATATTACGATTAATCGAAATAGAACTCAGATAATGCCTAATAGTGTTCTGGGTTCCCATATGTCGTATGTCTGTAATTACATGAATAATATTCGTTCTGAAGCGCACTTCAAAGTAAATCATCCTGTGTTGACTTTTCCTCATGGTTTGATAGACTGTCTATTCAAAAGTCAAACAACAACCTTTATGGGTTTAGGATATCATTTTAATCCAGGCCAATCAGAGTTTATCATGCATGATGCTCGATTTCCATCTAGGTTGATGAAGATGAGTTACACTTGCTGGATGAATTCGCTTCATTTATCCATGAGTAAGAAGATGTCATCGGCACGGGAGTTGTGTTCGTTTAGTCGCCAGGATGGAATGAGAAGTGTCTTAGATTTGAATTACTATAAAAACTTAGTGGAGGTTATAACCCTCTTTAATGGTACCTTTGGACGTTTTTTAATATTAACCTGTTCGGGGATTGGTTGCACAGTGTGGTATAAAATTTTCCCATGTATTGATGGTCAAGTTCCTATGGAGCTCTTTACACCTATCGTCTCATATGATCCTATCAACAATATGGACCTTTTGGATCCCTCCTACAATTGTGTTGAGTTTACAGCTCAAAAGGATATATCTGAGAAGATCAAATCATCATTTGCGAATGTTCCCCCGTTTTCTGGGATGAATATCCCGGCTAGTGGTGTGGTTCTTCGGAATGTATGTTTAGGCATAATGATTGCCTTCTTAATTACTACAGGTGTAGTAGATATGAGTAATGTAATGAACAATGTATAGAAGGATCAAAATAGGCATTGTACTTCATTCACTTAGTGTGTCTAACGTCTTACGTTCTCAAAACAACAACCTTGAAGATTGTATTCTAAAGCGCTTTAACTCGTCTTTATGTAGACGTGAACAGCTATTGGAAGATATTCTCTTTGTTTATAACGATTTAACTACAACTACAAGATGGTCTATGCCTCTTGATCAATTCGAATCAATTCTACGACAAATAGCATCGGATGAATACCATCTATCTCCACTAAGATATCTTCTTATCCCGGAGTATGCTTTTCAAAAGTCTTTTGTCGAAGAACTGGTATTATCATACCCTGATATCATGTTTCGAAAATGTCGACAGCATCCTGGTTCTATAGAGGTTCTTTTACCGCATAATGATGATGTAGTGGTCTACACTGGTTTAGCACGTTTCTTGTATCGTCTCTCTTGTGGTAGCTTACCGCATAATGAGGAATGCCGAATATTGAATCAATCAAGTATCGAGTCATTCTATAAAAGTCTTCTAGGTAGAAGGGTTCAAAGGTTGTACTCTATTGAATTAGATGAATCCTTGAATTTCATTCAAAAAAGGCTTTTATTAGAGACGCTGTCTCCTATCCTTCTTGATAGGTCTGTCTATAGACTCATATCAGAGTTATTGGAACTCAATATCTTCTATAAGGATATGTATTATCCACCATCACCTTATGGTATACCAACTCTAGGTGAAATATGCAGAGTCTTATTCAATCTATTCTTGGCCGAAAGCTTTGATCTTGGCTTTGCTCGAAAGTATCCTAGTATTGAGTTTGAGAGGTATTATGATACTGTTTTTATCTTTATTAAAGACGATGAACAAGAACAGGCTTTCTCCGGGATAGAAGATATGCTGGCAGATCTTGATCTAATCAACGGCTATATAAAGTCTATCGATACTTTAGGATGTATGTACTCGAGAATAGGACTTGTCAAGAAAGTCTTGCGTATTGCACCTGATGGCACGTTAGAACGTGGGGAAGATCGATTTGATTGTATTTGATTCGAGTAGGATGTTGCTATGCAGTAGAACGATCGAAGAAAGAAACCTCTTGCATGTGCTCTTTCGTCACTGTTGGATGTGAGGTTACGTAGTATCTCGACTGAGTTGAAGAGGCTTCGCCGACTGAGAACAGAAGAGGCTTCGCCGACTGAGAACACCTAAGAAAGAAAGCTTCTAGAACACTTATCTTATGCAACTACTGTGGTACCACTGCAGTGAGGCTTCGCCGACTGAGAACAGAAGAGGCTTCGCCGACTGAGAACACCGCTACCCTAATAGAAAGCTCCTTGATGTGCCGGATAAAGCAAATCTTGTGCCGGACTCCGATCCCTATGCTTTTCTAACTCACACCAGAACAACTGCTTTCTAAGCTAAAGGAGTTTAAGCCTTCCTGTACAGGGTTCTCTCACAATAGCAAATACAAGCCAGAGATATGTTCTTCTTCTATCTCTTTATCTTTATCTAGAAATATTAGACTACCCTCCCGACTAAGATTTTGAGTTACCTGTTGTCTATCAGGGAAATTACCCAGTATTGCGAGTGTTCTATCTTTCTTTATCCAGTTTTATGGCCGGTCTTCCCCGCAAGCAGTTCATTTGCTCGCCCGAAGCCTTAGCATGGTTCTTAGTAGGATTGACCCACCCTTAGCAGGGTACCAAAGAACATGAGTATTCGCAAGTCTTTGGCAGCTAGGGTTGCAATTGGCTAGTAGGGTTTAGTATCTAAGCGGCTGGCTAATGTTGGGAATCCACCCATCTTGTCAGTAGAGTAAATCGCCCTTCTTCCTTTTCCTTAGCCGAAGGGAAGCACTAAGACAGAGTCTGCAGCTGGTAGAGGAGGACGGCGCCCTAGCGAAAGTCGAATTATCTTATTGGTAGTACGTGTTAGCTCTCTTGTTCTTAGACCGGAGGAGGAGGTAAGACAGGAGCAGTAGTAGTACGCGTGCGAGTCATAGTAGTTTTCTAGTTTCGAATGTTGATTGTAGCTTTAGTCTAAGCCAAATCTTAGTGTTGGAAGTAGTGTCGATCCCCTCCACCCCCTTTTTCATTACATAGGCAATTGAGACCAGGAAAGAAGGCATTTTACTGCATTTGAAGGTCACTAGTTACATTGACATGATAGGGCTTAAGCTGGACTTGTTGCTGAAAAGAAAGGGTCGTCGAGACGATCAACCTATGAAGAGCTGTAGCAAGTGAGTATACGAACGATAGAAGCTAGCTAGCAACTCTATATAGCTTATCTACTATTTCTATAAGACCGTAGGCAAGTAAGAAAAGGTGCATAAGAGAAGAAAGAATAGAGATAACAAGACTGATAAGAAGAGTGAGGCTTCGCCGATTGAGAATAAAGAAGAGTTAAAGAAGAGCTGTAGATAAGCTTCAGCAAATCACTTTTCAAAATCTGAGCTATGCCTGGAAGCTCTAAGCAAGTGAGTCACCCGGGAAGGTATACTATGCCTGGAAGCTCTAAGCAAGTGAGTCACCCGGGAAGGTATACGAGCGATATATGCAGTAGCTGTAGCTAGTTAGTCTTTCGGGGGTATGGCAAGATACTCAACCAGGTAATCACTCTTTTATATGCATCAACAAAAGCCGTAGCAATGAAGCTTGAACGTCAGTCGAGTGACTTTCCACCAAAGGCTAAAGTAAAGTAAACTACACTCCACCAACTCGTTCCATAGTAGTCACTGGCATCCTATCTTTTCCTTACCGCTCCGTGGGTTGTTTAGGGCGAGCCAATAGCATTCCCTCTTCTTCTTGTTTAGTTAAAGGTCGTCCCTAGTCCGTCTATATATCATGTAATGATTAGTCAATCTGGTGTAACAGACTCCACTAACTAGAAGGCTTAGAATCACCACATTCATCATCAACGAGAGTTCAAGCGTCGAATAGGCCCATCTTTTGATCCGGTGAATGACATAGCTTAGCTTTCTATATGATAATTCTAGCCCGCCACCTTCCCGGTAGGGCATCTCCTCTTTGACTCCTCTGATCCTGTACCCAAGGACTCTATTTTCCTTTTCCATGAACTTCCTCATATCTTATAGGTAATAGAGTCTCAAAGCAGGGTCCCCCAATGACAGCCTTCTTGTCTACTCACTTTTGGTACTAGTACACCTTTGCGTGGTTTCTGTCTTCACTTTATGGCAATTCTCTCGATCTCTGATAAGTCAGCTAAAGGAAGAAAACTAGAATAGTTTCTAAGTGAGTAGCTTTCTGTTCTTATGAAGTAGCTAATTTCGTTCCAATGGCAGCTAAAGATTTGTTTATTACTAATGTAACGGTCGGGGTAACACCCATGCGATCCCATAATCGCGATATAGCGCTCAATTATAGTCATAGAATGGATTTGATGATGGGTAGGCGGAGTCTATTGGCATGGAATATGGAATCTTTTCCACGTAAGCTGGTTGTGCAAAGTTTGTTTTTTCATACAGGCAGTGTGATTTGGGGAGATTTTGTTTGCTCCGCAAGGTAGCCAGAGCCAGCCAGTTTTTCATTAAAAAGGCATGATAGTCTTCAACTGCAGAAAAGTAGTGCGGAGAACTAGTCATAATTGTGCCTGCCATGCAATTCGTACTGCATGGCGAGATTCCTCTACCACTCTATAAATAGAGGCTCGATAAGTGCGACTTCAATGAGCAGACGATTACTGAAAACTTTCAACAGAATGCCTTTTTGCGGCAGTTACTATTTCCGGAAATTGACTGAAAGTCGCTTTACCGTGCATACATTAGGAAAAGAGTCCTAGCTGCTATACTAATATCTACTTCTTTAGCTAAACTGTAAGAGAGTAGAAGGAGCGGATACACCTTTTCAAAAGGCTACCGGGGCAGTTGCCAACATCATAATGGAGATCTTGATGTACTTGGACAGTAAATGCCAGAGTGAGCCAGGCAGTCAAACCCGATCGGGAAGACCTAGTAGGAGGTTCGACTCTTGAACTCTATCACAGTCTAGCGATGGACGAGGGAATAGCCTTTCCGAGATAAAATACAGTACAAAGACGAGAGGAAAACTTATTGATGTAGTTGCTTGTAGTGATTTCGTCGAGATTGGATTGGTGTTGACCCGAGGAGGACGGCTAATAATTTATATTAAAAATAGCGGACCGATGGGGTCGTTTTTCAAGCACGAATAGAACGATCTAAAGGGGGTGTGCACAGTTAAGAAGAATAAGTTGTTTTCAAGTTAATCAGATGAATCCTATAATAAGTAAAAGGGACGAAAGGGATTGATTGGGAAATTAAAATGTTAAAGCAAATAATGAATTAGAAATGAGAACCTGGTGATATGCTGTTAGCTCATAAAAGGGCTCCTTCAGAGCTTCAATGACAGGTGTATCGCAAGGTCAGATGCTTCCTTTGCTAGCGAGGTTAGATCAGTCAAATGAAGAGTCTCCATGTCGTATTCTTCTATGTTGCCGAACCTATTGGGCGCATCCGAAGCAAAGTAGAGTTTTCCAGTAGACTAGAGATAGAACTAGCACTAATAGATCTCAGATTCCTAGAAGAGCAATAAAGCGAAAGAAGCAGAAGAAGGTTCTGAAAGAAAGCTAGCTCATCGCCTCAAATAGAGCCTTATCACTACGCCCCTGTTTCCGATGGGGAAACCACAGACAGATATAGAGTTTAGGCGGGCGGGGGGGCATATAGAATAGGTCCTGCTATAGAATAGCTATTCCAAAACAACTTACTGGATTTCATTCCTTTTACAGGGGAGTTGACTCTCTTAGTGTTCGTAACTATGGAGAAGTAGATCTTCATCCGCAAAAGCGTAATAGCTCACTGGTCTAGCCGGGAAGAAAGGCGGATTCCCCCCCCCAATTAAATAGTCTTTGCGCGGGCCGGTCCCCGAGAGTTAGAGGGTTATCAGCCAAAGTTTACAGAGTAGCTTTTCCTTTGGTAAAGGAGAGTTTCGTCAGGTTGAACGTTTGTTTGGGATCAGGCTTAAGGTTATGAAAGATGCTCGACCAAATGGGAGAGGTTATTCAAGAAAGAGAAAAGCCAAGCTTTAACCGGCGTTAGGAGAACAGCATTCCCCGGTGGGGGAGAACCTGTTGAGAAGTTGGGTAAGGTAGAGGAAATACACAACCAAGCTATCTAGCCGTAGGAGATACAAGCATTGGTGTTTCTACTGCAGGGTTTAGCTCCTAGCTATCGTAAGCCCTTTTTTTAGGAATACATATCATAGACCATATACTTCCGTTGGATAGGGTATATAGATAGAGGAATCCCCTGTTCCAAGCTAAGGTACGGAGTAATCAGCTTTTACTTGATTGAGTACCTTACAGCAGGTATTCTTTAATAAAGGATACAAGCACCGGCTAGCGGCCTAAACACCAGCGAAGGAGATGAGAGTTAACTCACCTTTGTTTAGGACAACCAGCTTTCACATTGGTGTTCATACGAAGGATTTCTCTTAGTAGACGTGTTGCTAGACAGTCCCGCTTCGCGAAGAACCATATTTAGTTGTACACGACTGTTAAAACAATACTTCCGGAACAGCGATAGGAAGAGAACAACCAAACTATTCAAGTGATTGATTACCAAGGATTGGCTGGCCGAAGCGAAGGTTGTTCACTTACTTAGTTGTTATACGCCCGAAAGAGCGTTAGATTCGATTACTTTCATTCTCACCATTTTGTGACCAAAAGAAAGTATCACATGATTATCCCAGTTGACGATGAGTGGACTAAGCCACTGGATGATGGGGTTTTTGATATGAACACTCATCTTTTACATGGGTTGATTCATTGTAATGGTTTCGGCCATCTTCTTTCTATCAATGGGATGGAAGGTGGGTCTAAGTTCTTGTATGGCAAAGAGATAATGGATCTTTGGGACAGAATATGCACCAATCTTCACACTCGGTAAACCGCAGTTCTTAAAATCAATCATATTCATTCTAAATTCTGTTTGCTGATATGCCTGAATATCTTTTATTTTTTGACCTTTTCAGTAAAATTACAGTGGAGGACGTGTCTGTGAAAAGGGGGATGGATCTACGGTTGCTTCACGGTATTGCAGCATACGGAAGGCCATGGTTTGGCAGATGGGGATATAGATTTTGCCAAGGGAGTTTTGGAGTAACTAATGAAAAGTATGAAAGGGCTATTGAGCTTCTTAGTTGTCTTGGACTTGATCAGATCATTCAAGACTTTTGTTCTTCGAAACTCTATAGTGATGTCAAACGGATCATTTGTTATTACAGGGACACAAGTGAATCTGAATTGATCACAATCAGGGATCTGTTTCACTTCATGCTTTCTCTCAAGTCCCGGGGTTTGCCTGCAAGAAGATCACCCACTAATGCTGTACTATAAATTTGTTCAAGATCCTCAGCAAGAAAATATGTGCAGAATAAGAATGCCAGCAAAAGGAAAAATGGAAGGTGCAAGAAATTCACCACGCTGGCTTCCAATTTAGACAGTAGGTGGCCAATGAAAAGAATGCAGTATGTTGCTGAAGTTGCTGTTAATGCACTTAGAGAAAAGAAAGCAGCAAATGGGGGATATAATTGTGAAACGAGCAGGCAAGAAGTTCGGGATGCAGCGCGTATGCGAATTGGAGATACTGGTTTGATTGATTACATTTTAAAATCAATGAACAATGTCATTGTTGGTGGGCACGTTGTTTGTCGAGATGTGAACCCACAAACTCGTGTGTTGGAGTACACTATTGAAGAGGTTTGTGAGAATGGAGCTGCTGTTCAAGTTGATCCAGGATCGAATTTGGTTGTGCTTTCACAGGATCAGCCACAGGCTATAATGCCTGGGATTGATGTTTACTCAGATATTGCATACTTGTACAACAATGTGTTTTTGGAATATCAGAACTCAGAATGGGTTGAGCTGGCGGTTGAAAGAGTCCTCGATAGTAAACAGTTTGTCAAAGAGTGGCTTTTTATAGATGAGCCTGATCAGCTACTGAGGTTTGTTTGTAGGGTGATTCCTCATTTGAGTGATTTGGAAACTGAATTTACAAGGGGATATCCGCCGGGAGAACACATTGCAGTTCCTTTGCGCGATACTTACTATCAGGGAGAGGATTTTGGTAACTGAAGTTAGTGGACTGGAGGGAGTGGAAGATGGAGAGGTGTTATTTGGCATAGTTGAATCGGGGTCTGAACTATGCTTTAGGGCTGTTGGAATGGATTTTGGTTCTGAATTGAAGTATGAAGGTGGGGCAGATAATTGGACTGTTAAATGCAAATGTGGAACAAGGGATGACGGCGGGGAGAGGATGGTGGCTTGTGATATTTGTGAGGTTTGGCAGCATACTCGCTGCATTGGCATTGATGATTTCAATACTATGCCGCCTTTGTTTGTATGTGACAGCTGTTGTGCTGCCCTTGCTCCTCCAAGAACCATTCAGCCGAGAATATGACTTTGAGTCTCTTGGGGCTTGTTATAACTATTGAGAGGTGGTTTGTGGAGTGCTAACTAAAGAATGATTGCAGCTGTCTGCTCATTTACTGTACATGTTCACCGTCGTAGACTACATGACATTCTGCCTTTATTGTTCTCTGGTAGAAAACAGAGATAAGATAGAATTCTTTTGACTGTGTGTTGTACATGATCATGATCTTGTAACCATTCAGTTCATACTAGATATCCTCAATCTGTAAAGAAAATAGATTCTAAGTACATAATCTGGAGACCTTGAAATGGAACTAAGCAACGGATGAGTTGATTGCTGCTGCGCATAAAGAAGTAGGAGCGCGCTTAAAAAAATAGTAAAAGAATAGCTGTTCCTCTTGCTTTCCTTAAGCTTCGCATAAGCGACTACATACCTGCGGCTCCCGGCCTCTTAACTTATTAAGTTCTTTCCTTTGAAATGAAACAAGCTTAAAAATAGAATATCGTAAGTTAAAGAAAGAAAATTTTTAAAAGGCTTTCATATAGAGAACCCCCATCCCTCTCTAAAATTCTATCAAAGGGCCCTCTCTGTTTCCATTTTTATCTTTTCTTGCGCCTGTCCTGTCTTGTACCTGTGTTGTTCTGTCTTGTACCTGTGTTGTCTTGTCTTGGACCTGTCTGGAGACACAGCAGTTCTTTTAAGTTCTTGGTCAGTACTGGGCGGGGGGCGGCAAAGAGCATAGATTTCTTAAAGAATTTATATATTTCCAAAACTGTCCAATTACTAAACTAAAGAAGGGGCGCAATCCTGTTCGCCGCCAGAAGCCTCTTATCTATATTCTTAATATAGATATAGATAAGAACTTCGTCTTCTCTTCGGAAAATGGGCTCATCATTAAAGGACTCTGCTCGAAGAAAATGGAAGAAAGCCCATCCAAAAGGGCCACCCGCCGTAAAAGATGCGTTTGATTAAAAAAAAGGAAGAGGTGTTTGAAATTTTTCAAAAAGGGTTTAACCATGACTGCTACTGCTCGTATAGAAAGGAAAGAACCAGCAAAGAGCGCCATTACGAGGGAATACATTGTAATAAAGATAGAAGGTAGTCGCAAAGCACTTCTATCAGAAGAGATAATATATTCTGCCAGAGCAAAATTTCAATGTCGAAGTGTCGTGATTGCAGAGAAAAGGGGTAAAAAGGAAGACCAAAATAGCTTTGACTATTTAATTGGTCTTCATACGAAAGACGCCTCTAAAAATACATACAAAAAGAGAAGTATGGGGATGTTTTCAGAAATATCGAATTTCACTTTATTAGATTCCTCGTCGAAAAAGGGAATTGGAGGGTGGGCGCGCGCCCTATGTTCTGATGAATTTGATATTATTTCGTGTTCCGGCGAATTAGATAATAAAAAATTAGAGCATATTGCGATGCAAAGCAAAAGAAAAAAGAGGCGGTTTATAACAAGCGTAGCCTCTATAAAGAAAAAGGACGAGGGCTGCAAAAAGCCGTTAGTCTTTCTACCTCCCTCCGGCCGGGACGAAGGCTTTTTGTTTTTGCTAATAAAAGGTATAAAAATCCTTTTCTTTCTGCTAATAAAAGGCCTAAAAAGCTTTTTATTTGTGCTAATAAAAGGTCTAAAAAGCTGTTTATTTCTGCTAATAAAAAGTATCATAAAGGGCCTTTTTATGATACCGACATACCACATAATCAAACTAACATTTAGTTTTTTACTTTTTATCTATTTCTTCCACTACAAGGGCGGGGCGCAGATCACGCCAGAAATGATACAACAACAGACCCTTGGGGATATTTTTGATTGGCTTACTGACTGGAGAAATCCAGGGCTGCCGGAAAAGTTCACAAGGGTGGAAAAACCTATTCTATCTATTATAACAGATTCTCTGGCGGGTTTTGTTTCTGCGGTTAACTATCTAGGCGCCTTCGTCGGTAAGGCCAAACTTCTGGTTACTGAAACAAGGGGGTTTATCGCATGGGTCTCGAGTTTCCGGAGTGGGTCGTAACAAAGTTAGCCGTAGGGGAACCTATGGGCTGGATTGAATCCGCCATCTACGGGTTGACTACTTTCGTCCGCGCCTGGTAGGAATTGCTTAACAGCTGGCCAAAGCTCGTCCATGAGGAGCATGCCAAGCGAGAAAAGCACCTGGAACAGGGCTAGCCTGACAAGCAAGAAAACTAGATTCGGATGAGCCGTGCGTTTGGCGAGATTCGAAACAAAAAACCAGAAAGTGAAATCCACACGCAATAGAGAAAAGTAAAATAGTACACATAGAAACATGAACCTTGTTGAGGCAACTGATCTAGCTCTTGAAATATATAACATGATTGATCCTATAGTCGTCATTTTTGTTTTAGAATAGAACCCTTTTTAAAGAGGCTCCGGACGGCGCGTTGTCCTAAGCCCTGGGCCCGGGCTAGCCCTTGCTTACGGATCTTCGCCGCTTGCTTTTGCGCCAAGGTTGCTTACGATCTTCTTCTCTTATGCAATTTCGAGTTTGATCAGAAAGTTCCACTACTAATATTATTGAATCTGAAGATCTCAAACAGCCTGATACTGCAGCACCAGTAGGTGACTTTTTTGCTATTAGGCATCGGGAAGAATTTGCTTTCATTGTTGATGGCAGTTTTCAGGTGACTGCACAAGATGTGTCAACAACGGTTGCGATGACAGAAAGTTGTAATTTACAGCAGAAGAGAGAGAGCACACGTATAAGGCACCACCTATCACGACAGGCTGAACTGTCTATAGGATATACTTCTCCCCTCGTTCCTCCCCCTACTAATAGGAATGTGACTGTCCTCTATCCCTAGTTGTAACTGACCTTTCCCGCAACTTCTGTATTTATTATCGCCTTCATTGCTGCTCCTCCAGTCCCCGCCGCTGCAGTAGAGTTGACTTTATAAGAAGTATATAAACACAAAAGGTACAACTCTTTCATAGTGGTATTTCCCCTAACTCGGTCTGGAGTTGAGCTTCCTTGTTAGCATAGCAGCTTCAGTTGAAGAGGAAAGGCCTTGGTGTACCAACATTATTGTAGTATTGGCCGATGCCCTTGATCAGGAAGTCGAACATTAACATCGGTTTTTACTGATGTCAATGGTCCACTAGAACTAATATATTAAGTTTTGACAAATATCATTTTCCATTGTAATGATGTTTGTACCTATTTTATTAATACACATTTTAAAAATATAGATTCCAAAAGCCAATGAACTACCAAAACCAATTGTTGAATAATATCAGTTATCTATAAATCTAACAACCAATATTCAAACATCTGGTACAACAGATTCATCTAATCCAAATATCAAGTACTACACATATCCCTCCATATATTCTACTATTGTCTATACAAAGAATTTGACTTGGTACCGACAATAGCATGTAATATATCATTTGAGGAACGCCATTATTCTTCTGCATCTTCCCACTCCTTAGTAAAGCTCCTGTAGCTTCTGGTCCCGTACGATGATAATAAGTTTTTGATAGACCTGAGAGGATTATTTTGTTGTAGAATACTTCAAGCTATTAAAACTGTAAAAAACTATCCTAAAACAACATAAACAAAGAAAAATACCAAAAAGCATGACATTCACCTGCCACTTTACTGTCTCAAGACTAGTTGCTAGTTGACGCCTATGATTGTTACCGACACAAGTACCTATGGTCAGGATTACGGGTTTCTTGAGCACAGACTTTGCTCGAGCATAAAACTCAAAACACTGATTCCATCCTATAACAAAAATCAACCACTTTAAGTCATAGCATAAGCAATAACTTAAACATCTTCTCTTATAATGTATAAGATAACACTCATACTCAATATAGAGAGAAAATAAATCAAAAACAAGTTTTAAAATTACCATTTCAAGGACTTCTATTATATTGTATGCCTTGTCAGAGATCACAATAAGATCTTCAACAACCGGGACTTGCCACTTCTTCATATTGCAGGCGAGAAAAAAGAGCTGTATCCCAACCATTGGAGCTTTTTCCGAACCAGGTTGAATGGCCAAAAACCTGTCAATCAGATTCACTATAAGATGCAGGGTCTCCTGCATCGGCACAAATTTATAGGGTCTCCTGAATCAGATAGGATACAGGTCGAGATTTAGTATCATGCAATTGTAAAGATGAAAGGTACAAGGTTTTAGCATCTGTAAGTGAATGTTCAACAAGTTTAGATCAAATGATGCATTAATAAGAGCCGAAAGACAATTACAATTTACACATTTAAGTGTTGAAACAAGCTTAAAGCTAATTTTACCTTTCCCTGCTTTAGAAGCAGCTGAAAATATGGATGCCAAAGCAAATGGAATGCTATAGGTCACCTGTATCGAATAATTAAGAAACCAGAATATGGTTGTTAGCATATGTATAAGAGGAATTCCCAATACTGCGAAAATAGCAAGAGCACCAGCCCTGACTTTAGGAGACGGTGTTAGAGCATCCCCATCAGGACCAAATTGGCGCTGGGAAGCAGCAACTTTGCTCACAATTAGTATCAAATATGACATGGTTGCACCATTTTATGATTAATATAATAATCTTTCCAAGTTGCAAGTAGGCTGCAAGTGCCCCCAGCAAAAAAATTATTTTTTTATGATTAATATAATAATCTTTCCAAGTTGCAAGTAGTCAACTAAATCTGGACATTTACCAATTCTTTTATAAACATGCACTAGGCTGCAAGTGCCCCCAGCAAAAAAATTATTGACTACTTGGCTTTACCAAGGAGAAGCTGTTTTACATAACGTTTGTTGCTAGCATATGGTCCAAAATAATTACACGAGACTCATCAGTAAATTATTAACAAAGAACTTGAACCGGTCCAATATTAACAAAGATATATTTCCCCCTGACGATATTTTTTGCTTTACTTATCCCTGAGGAAACAAAACAAAGATAATTATATGATTGAAAGCCAACAAAATGATTGCTAAAAATGAGGAGCATATTTCTGAAATTAAGGCTTGTTATATTATTTCTTCACCACCCAAACAAAGTAATTAAACAGACTGATAATAAGCCTATTACAGAAATGTAACGCAAAAACATACACAACCATATGTTATTTACCATAAAAGTTTGTTGGATACTACTGGTACTACGTTTATTTTCAGATGGTAACACAACAATTGTAAGTTCCTAAGATGCCTAGAGACTTCATCAATGGGAATTTTATATTAACTTTTCGCCATCAATTATATTCAGTAACCATTACACATTAAATTAGCTCAATAAAAAGCCTCACTGCATCTCCTAGAGAAATCTACAGCCCTCTCAACTTCTTCGTCAATGACATTCTTGTAGCCTCTCTTGAACTAATGATGCCTCTTGTGAAAAATTAAGACATATAAACACTTCAAGGTGACAAGAATTACAATATGCTTAAATTACTTTACCCAGCTTCTTCTCAATAAATATTAGTAAAAGGTGACCTGAATCTTACATTACTCACCAACTTACCTTTACCTTTTCCCGACTAGCTTTGAAACTGAATAACTACGAAGCCCAGATGCTTTACTATTAGTCTTAGCATCAATGATGGTTTATGTGGGAGTGCCTTTATCAGAGCAAAGAGACGACTTGTCACTCTTATCCTTGGAATCATTGGTAAACCAATCCACGGGCCTGATATCACCATTCCATGATTCTGCGACAACAAAGTTCATGATAATGAGGTCATTATTATATAAAATTGTAGACTCTGATATATCTTAATCAAACAAAGCAACACAAATGTTTAACATACATTTTAACTTAAACAAAGCAAAAAAATTAAGATCAACACAGGCATAAATAAAGCCTCAACAAAGCCTCGTATACTCGGAATATATATAATTACACATAAACATATCATATGTAACACCCACATAAACAAAGTCTCAACTAATTAACAAGCTCCATTTGAATAATTAATCAACTTCATTAACTATTTATAACTAATTAAAATCAAATCCTTCACTAATTAAAAAATTCGGGTTTCTAAATAAAACTCCCAATTTGAAACTTGGTGCTTAAAACTTACCAATTCAAGCTCTGGCCACTTTCAACTTGTACTTATAGTTCTGACTTCTTTAAGCCTCTTCTCTGAACTTTTAAACCTCTGTCTTTTAACTTGTTTTTGACTTTTTCACCTCCGAAGAAAAAGAGCAGTGTTGGGGAGAATTGGTTTTGGGAGGGAGGTATTATATCAAGAGAGAAAGGAGATCGAGTTCTCCGGTCGATCAAATTGTGAAGAGAGCTGAGTTCATCGGTAGAGAGAGAGAGAAGAGAGAGAGAGAGAGAGAGAGAGAGAGAGAGAGAGAGAGGAGATGTGTGTTTTTTATTTTTGTTTTATGTTTTTAGATAAGGGTGGGGAGATTTGGATACTTAAAAATTTGAAGTAAAAATGGGGGAATTTTTAAGAGGGAATGAAATATTTGGCTAAGGGGGAAATAGAAGAGGCGCGCTGAATCATTTTTTAAAACGACTTACAACATCGTTGGGCTAAAAAGTTGATGTCTATATTAACAAAAGACATCGGTTGATTAAAAATGATGACTAAAAAACCTTTTACATCGGCTCCAGGAGCAACCGATGTCTAAGAGGCGATGTCTATTCTACTTTTTCTAGTAGTGATATGCCCGTATAGGTAAAATACAATACGTCGATCATACTCCAATACAGGACGGACTAGAAGGGACCTAAGCAGTCCTTGATTGGGAGATTTCATCCCTTCAATAGCAGCCCTTGTACTGATTTTAAGCTCTTCACTGGCGCCTTTGTATGTCTCAACTTGACCTCTTATTGCCGGTTATAGGCTTGGTTGTCGGGCCGGCAGTTCAAAAATGTTTCGGATACAGCCCCAACACGTCTTTCGTCTAATCGGGAGAAAAAAGGAAAAAGGCGTTATTGCTGTGCTTCCCTTCCCAGTCACCATTCCGACAGGGAATGAAGCGAGGTAGATCTAAGAAGCTTGAAACTAGGCAGCAAAATAAGGAAGAGTGGCTTACCGCAGGCTTTTCAAAACAAATACTTCAAGAGATATCGGCTAAACGAAAAGGGATTTGTGCTTTCCTCTTAAAGTAGGGGTTGGACCAAGAAGATAGGTCACAAGTGGCCTTACTCTCTTTGTTTCGGAATGAGGATGGGAAGGCGTAGATCCTCGATCCAAGTCTCGTCTTTTGTTTTGAGTGACGATGCTCTTTCAGAACCTTTTAAGCGGATCAAAGACCTAGATGATCCGTAGACAACATCATATACGCGGTAAACTAGCATAATGCAAGCACTAAGGGAGGAAACTACCTAACACCATTGCATTATATACGCTATTTCTTTTATCGCTGGTATACCTTTGATAGGCATACTTACTACGAGATTCGATTCCCCGAATGCGGTACTTGGTTGGTTTCCTGGTAAAGAGTGCTACAACGACATCCCCTAATTAGGTACACAAATGGCCTTCCGCAAGAGCAGTTCTACGGTTGATTCACATTCACTCAATGCCTCTAGAGCCCTAAAGTAGCTATTGTAGCCCTACGGCAAGTGTAGCTAATGCAGGCTAAGGTGCAAAAAGAAAATATCGTAAGAAATAAATAAATTCTCAAGCTCTTCTCCTCTCTGATTTTATTCGTAGAACTTGTCCATCGGAGTAGAGGAATGGTTAACTCATCAGACTCATGATCTGAGGATTGTAGGTTCAAATCCTGCCTCCGAGAAGTAAGCTTGTTGAAAGGCAAGCCCGTTCTTGCTTTTATTCGCTGCGTCTGGCAAGGGATTACACGAAAGAAGAGAGTGCGGTCACGTAGCTAGCCCCAATCGAAAGCTTAGGTCGGAAGACTTTAGTGAGTAAATCGGAGACGGATTTAATCGCCCGGCAAAACTAGACCTATAGCTCCTAGTATTTCTCAGAATCACTAGCCGGATGCAGCAACAGAAAGCACATTCCGGCAGGAAACAAAAAAAAGTGTTGCGCAAGTTACGCTAGAAGATAGGTTGAAACCTGTTTTGGTTGAAAGGATATGAAAGCCTGACCCGGAAGAACAAAGGCAACTTGCCCCATAGAGTGTGTGGGCCGGGACATCCCAGGCCCTTGTATTCTTGATGTTTATGCCTCCGCTCCTTCTTCATGGATTATATCCGCCAATAGCCATAAAATGTGAGGCAAGGAAGCTGCTCCTAGCTAAGGGGTTTACCGTATTCTCTTACCGGAAATCGGCTTGGTAAAGGCTTAGCAGACCAACTACCTAATACTGGGATCGCCCAATGGCGCAAACGAAGAAAGTTACGTAAATAGGTCTGTCCATTCGTGTAGCTAATACAGCAGCAAGTGTAGCGTCGGAAGCCACTGGTGTGTTATATCGGTATAGTAGAATAGCATAGCAAATAGATGCCTTCTATAGCTAGACAGTATAGTCTCAAGTATTGCAAAGAAACCTCCGGCAAGTCTAGTTGTATAGTCTTATATGCAAGTAGTTAGTAGCCGCGCTCTCTAGCAACCCTACCAGACTTCTATTCTAAGTAAATTTATCTTTATGCAAGCGTCATAATCAATTATCAAGTACTGCTATGTTGTATAGAGTCTTGCTAGCAACAACCGGAGTAGCCATACACGCTATGTAACT
>NW_027417859.1:300000-410000 GCF_009905375.1 Apium graveolens | reverse complement strand
AATTTTGTTTGAAGCAGGCCAAATAGAAAATGAAATGCAGAAATAGGGGAGGGGTTCTAAACCCTTTTTGGGTTTAAGGGCTGCTCGCCCTACCGAAGTACCAAATGCCTTACACCTCCCTATTACACGGCCTAAAAAGGGCTTAGATTCTAAGGGCGCTACTTGAAAGCCTTTTTGAAGGGCCAGTAGTTGTACTGTGGGTAGGACTTTCGTTCTTATCGCTCCGGGTTCCGATCTATATGACCTCCGGGCGGCACAAAGTACACCTCTTCCGTATAAGTAGGTAGTAACCTTTAAGAGTCTGTTCAAGGGGGGAGCCCCCTTATCTATCAATGGAAAGATCTCCACGTGTGGCGTGATAAGGAATCCTAGAAAAGATCGATGGAGACTCCCTCCGCGGTCCCACGAAGATCTCTACGTACTTGTCCTGGACTGGACAAGTGAGATCTTCCGGTCTGCGTGCGCGGGAGCAGCTCAAACAAAGAAGAGTCTGGTCCGGTCTGAATTCAGGCACGCCCCGCCCGTCTGCTGCTAGGTCCGGGAATGGCGCCAGGCGAGGGCGCCGCTATGCCCCGCTGCTCCGCCGCGGCCGGCCCCCGGACTATGCAAAAGAATCGAGGCCGGGGGTCTCGTCCACAGTGGTCCCCCCCCCGCCTTTGGTGATTGACCGAACAAACAAATAGGCCTAGATCTATGCCCCTTAATGAATCGAATGGTCCTTCGACCTTCGTTTGATTCCGACGGCCGGCATAGATCTCATGAGACCTGCCCACGATTACTACGACAGGGCCCCTGCCCCCTTTCCTTCGCTACTAGGAGAGTAAGCTACTTCTATTAGCGCCGGACCTTGAGTCGAATTGATCGTGTCATGTGCAACGTCCATCAATGATGGTTCATTAATGTCTATTGATTTAGACTCCTTCCCCCTTCTCAACTACGAAAAAGATCGAGAGGGGCCCGAAAGCCCCCAAACCAAAAACGGAAGCCTTTTGATTCACTCCCCATTCTATCTGAAAGAAATAAAGCTCGCCCTCGAGCCCTGGGCCGGTCGGCCGGGCCTTTCCCTGTTGTTCTGTTCCCGCCACGAGAAAGACGCACGGAAAGAGGTATGCCCAGCGCGCGGAGGATCCGTTGAGAGTTTGTCTCGGTAAGGAACTGTACGATCTTTTCCCCTATTGTATTGAAAAAAAAAGAGGTCAGTGCTACGGCCCCCTATTGTTGGATCCAATATTGACCGGGGACGAGCCCCGACTTCCATAGGTCCTTGGTTTTAAGAAAGAGGAGCGGGGCCAATTTCTCGTACTTGCTCAGTGTGCCCCCTTTCGTCGAGTGCCCCGCCCGGTTCACTGGGCTGTTGGCCTACCAAGCACTTGCCCGCTGCTCCTGCCGCCCGCTTGGCGGGCGGAGCGCTCGTTATCCTTGCTTTTCTCTCTGCCGGGGCCCCCCCATTGCTCTAGCCATAAGCTATGGCAGCTCCAGCTCGCAACCACAAGGGCCCGCCCCGCGAGGCCAGAGTGGGCTCGGCGGTCAGCCTCCATTCGAATTATGTTAGGGGGTCTTTCGTTTTTGCCAGATCTAGAGAGATACTACAAGTCCTCCGCCCCAGATTCCACCGCCGCGGCCATCTGGTTCACCGGTACTACCAAAAAGTCTCATGCTTACGTTACTGTTACTGATGGTTTTATTATCTTGTGGACCACGAAGACCCCAGCCGCACTTCTGGTTTCCATTCCTATCATCAATCATATTGATGATCAATCTCCTCGTGCTCTGCCATAAGAACTTGGAGTCCGTATCATGGTGAAGATAGGGTAACGCCGTGATTCTTGCTCAAAAAAAGACCGAACGCGTTCGAGTTATTGGCTCGTCCGACCCGGCAGCATTCATGAGTCGCTCGTTCAACTGTCCCTCGGAGACACGGTCGAGAAGTACCATGCATGGTTGCCCCCCGTCCTTTCTTTCTCTCGGTCTCACCCAGCAAGATACGGCCCCGCCAAAAATGTGAGCGCCCCTGCGCGAGCCTTATTTTATTAGTTTAGTAAAGTAAAGCTTTGGCTCCCTAAAGACTAAAGAAATGAATAAAAAGGGGGACTTCTGCAACGGGCTATGCCATCCAAACCAACTGAGGGAAGTCGCATCCGTCCCATCGCAAGCACCTACAATGTCATGATCGCATTGGTTTACCCTTTTTTCTTTGGTAGTTTAACGGACGGTCGCCCCTCCAACAAGAAAAGGTATAAATATGGAAACTTCTCTGCCATTTGGATCGGAGAATTTATGGAGGAAATCAGGTTTTAAATTCCCAGAAACCGCACGATTATATAGCCAAAGGGAATACGCCGCGCCTAAAATCATCCCAAGCGCTGCTAATGTGGCTACTAAGCTATTTCTTTGGAAAGCTCCTACTAAGATGAGAAATTCCCCGATAAAGCTGCTAGTACCAGGTGAACTCATATTGGCCAAAGTGGAAGAGAAGAAAATGGTAGGGAGATTCGGCATGGTGCTCACTGAACCTCCATAATATCTAACAAGTCGAGTCTTATGTCGGTCATATAGAACACCAACACATATAAAAAGGGCTGAGGAAACCAGTCCATGACTTGACATCGGTGGAATGCTACCTCCAATTCCCTGTATGTTCGATAGAGCCAAAGATTCCCCCCCCGGAGTACGCCGATTACCCCCCGAACCGTACAAGATAGTTACCACCTATCATACGGCTTTCTAACTTCACTTCTTTTTCTGGTCGTTCCGCTCTGTCGATCGATGGTAGTATAAGAGATCTGTAACCCCCCGAAATTTGTTACATAAAGGTTCCTGCTTCCTACCCATAGTTAGCAGGTATCTTCCCCGGTCATACTTTAGTATCACATCGTAGACCCCCACCCCGACTCTATCTTTCTTATCAGTGAACCGGAACATAGTGCATAGGTACTCGTGTACTACCCCCTACGAGGATTATTCGGAAACCGAGTTCCATTCGTTTCTGCTCCGATTCACTTCCGGACGACCACAAATGGACGCGAATTCAGTTTCCTAAATCCACAGGGACAAATTATGAAAAGAAATCCAAAAAACGGGCCGCCTCAATTTTTGCTCCATACCTCATGTACTACCCTCTACGAGGATTATTAGGAAACCGAGTTCCATTCGTTTCAGTTCCGATTTACTTCCAGACGACCCCGAATGGACGCGAATGCAATTTCATAAATCCATAGGGACAAATTATGAAAAGAAATCCAAAATACGGGCCTCCTCAATTTCTGCTCCATACCTCATGTACTACCCCCTACGAGGATTATTCGGAAACCGAGTTCCATTCGTTTCAGCTCCGATTCACATCCGGGCGACACCGAATGGACGCGAATTCAGTTTCCTAAATCCATAGGGATAAATTATGAAAAGAAATCCAAAAATGGGCCTCCTCAATTATTGCTCCATACCACGTGTACTACCCCCTACGAGGATTATTCGGAAACCGAGTTCCATTCGTTTCAGTTCCGATTTACTTCCGGACGACCCTGAATGGACGAGAATGCAATTTCATAAATCCACAAGGACAAATTATGAAAAGAAATCCAAAAAACGGGCCGCCTCAATTTTTGCTCCATACCTCGTGTACTACCCCCTATGAGGATTATTCAGAAACCGAGTTCCATTCGTTTC
This sequence comes from Apium graveolens, assembly GCF_009905375.1. Taxonomy (NCBI): domain Eukaryota; kingdom Viridiplantae; phylum Streptophyta; class Magnoliopsida; order Apiales; family Apiaceae; genus Apium; species Apium graveolens. The sequence goes on along the minus strand of NW_027417859.1, from coordinate 406,334 downwards.
AGCTAAGATTCTTTTCCGGACGACCCCAAATGAACGCGAATGCAATTTCATAAATCTATAGGGAAAAATTATGAAAAGATATCCAAAAAATGGGCCGCCTCAATTTTTGCTCAAAACCTCGTGTACTACCCTCTACGAGGATTATTCTGAAACCGAGTTCCATTCGTTTCAGCTCTGATTAACTTCCGGAAGACCCCGAATGAACGCGAATACAATTAAATAAATTTATGAGGACAAATTATGAAAAGATATCCAAAAAACGGGCCACCTCAATTTTTGCTCCATACCTCGTGTAAAAATTATGAAAAGATATCAAAAAAATGGGCCGCCTCAATTTTTGCTCAAAACCTCGTGTACTACCCCCTACGAGGATTATTCGGAAATCGAGTTCCATTCGTTTCAGATCCAATTTACTTCCGGACGACCCTGAATGGACGCGAATGCAATTTCGTAAATCCATAGGGACAAATTATGAAAAGAAATCCAAAAAACGGGCCGCCCCAATTTTTGCTCCATACCTCGTGTACTACCCCCTACGAGGATTATTCAGAAACCGAGTTCCATTCGTTTCAGCTAAGATTCTTTTCCGGATGACCCCAAATGAACGCGAATGCAATTTCATAAATCCATAGAGAAAAATTATGAAAAGATATCCAAAAAATGGGCCGCCTCAATTTTTGCTCAAAACCTCGTGTACTACCCCCTACGAGGATTATTCGGAAACCGAGTTCCATTCGTTTCAGCTCTGATTCACTTCCGGAAGACCCCGAATGAACGCGAATACAATTAAATAAATCCATAGGGACAAATTATGAAAAGATATCCAAAAAATGGGCCACCTCAATTTTTGCCCCATACCTCGTGTACTACCCCTTAGGAGGATTATTCGGAAACCGAGTTCCATTTGTTTCAACTCCGGTTCACTTCCAGAAGACCCCGAATGGGTGCAAATGCAATTTCATAAATCCAAAGGGACAAATTATGAAAAGATATCCAAAAAATGGGTCGCCTCAATTTTTGCTCCATACTATATGTACTACCCCCTACAAGGATTATTTGGAAACCTAGTTCCATTCGTTTCAGCTAAGATTCTTTTCTGGACGACCCCAAATGAACGCGAATGCAATTTCATAAATCCATAGGGAAAAATTATGAAAAGATATCCAAAAAATGGGCCGCCTCAATTTTTTCTCAAACCCTTGTGTACTACCCCCTACGAAGATTATTCTGAAACCGAGTTCCATTCGTTTCAGCTCTGATTCACTTCCGGAAGACCCCGAATGAACGCTAATACAATTAAATAAATCCATGGGGAAAAATTATGAAAAGATATCCAAAAAACGGGCCACCTCAATTTTTGCTCCATAACTCGTGTAAAAATTATGAAAAGATATCGAAAAATGGGGCGCCTCAATTTTTGCTCAAAACCTCGTGTACTACCCCCTACGAGGATTATTCGGAAACCGAGTTCCATTCATTTCAACTCCGATTCACTTCCGGACGACCGCGAATGGACGCGAATGCAATTTCATAAATCCATAGGGACAAATTTGAAAATATAACCAAAAAACGGGTCGCCTCAATTTTTGCTCCATACTACATGTACTACCCCCTACGAGGATTATTCGAAAACCGAGTTCCATTTCATTCAGCTTCGATTCACTTCCGGACGACCCCCAATGAACGCGAATGCAATTTCATAAATCCATAGGGACAAATTATGAAAAGTTATCCAAAAAATGGGCCACCTCAGTTTTTGCTCCATACCTCGTGTACTACCCCCTACGAGGATTATTCGAAAACCGAGTTCCATTCGTTTCAGCTCCGATTCACTTCCGGACGACCCCGAATGGACGCGAATTCAGTTTTCTAAATCAATAGGGACAAATTATGAAAAGAAATCCAAAAAACAGGCCGCCTCAATTTTTGCTCCATACCTCATGTACTACCCCCTACGAGGATTATTAGGAAACCGAGTTCCATTCGTTTCAGTTCCGATTTATTTCCGGACGACCCCGAATGGACGCGAATGCAATTTCATAAATCCATAGGGACAAATTATGAAAAGAAATCGAAAAAACGGGCCTCCTCAATTTTTTCTCCATACCTCATGTACTACCCCCTACGAGGATTATTCGGAAACCGAGTTCCATTCGTTTCAGATCCAATTTACTTCCAGACGACCCCGAATGGATGCGAATGCAATTTTATAAATCCATAGGGACAAATTATAAAAACAAATCCAAAAAATGGGCTGCCTCAATTTTTGCTCCATACCTCGTGTACTACCCCCTACGAGGATTATTCGGAAACCGAGTTCCATTCGTTTCAGCTCCGATTCACTTCCGGACGACCCCGAATGGACGCAAATTTCGTTTCCTAAATCCATAGGGACAAATTTTGAAAAGAAATCCAAAAAATGGGCCTCCTCAATTTTTGCTCCATACCACGTGTACTACCCCCTACGAGGATTATTCGGAAACCGAGTTCCATTCGTTTCAGTTCCGATTTACTTCCGGACGACCCTGAATGGACGCGAATGCAATTTCGTAAATCCATAGGGACAAATTATGAAAAGAAATCAAAAAAATGGGCCGCCCCAATTTTTGCTCCATACCTCGTGTACTACCCCCTACGAGGATTATTCAGAAACCGAGTTCCATTCGTTTCAGCTAAGATTCTTTTCCGGACGACCCCAAATGAACGCAAATGTAATTTCATAAATCCATAGGTAAAAATTATGAAAAGATATCCAAAAAATGGGCCGCCTCAATTTTTGCTCAAAACCTCGTGTACTACCCCCTACGAGGATTATTCTAAAACCGAGTTCCATTCGTTTCAGCTCTGATTCACTCCCAGAAGACCCCGAATGAACGCGAATACAATTAAATAAATCCATAGGGACAAATTATGAAAAGATATCCAAAAAATGGGCCACCTCAATTTTTGCACCATACCTCGTGTACTACCCCTTAGGAGGATTATTCGGAAACCGAGTTCCATTCGTTTCAACTCCGGTTCACTTTGAGAGGACCCCGAATGGATGCAAATGCAATTTCAAAAATCCAAAGGGACAAATTATGAAAAGATATCCAAAAAAATGGTCGCCTCAATTTTTGCTCCATACTATATGTACTACCCCCTACGAGGATTATTTGGAAACCTAGTTCCATTCGTTTCAGCTTCGATTCACTTCAGGACGACCCCCAATGAACACGAATGCAATTTCGTAAATCTTTAGGGACAAATTATGAAAAGATATCCAAAAAATGGTCCGTCTCAAGTTTTGCTCCATACCTTGTGTACTACCCCCTACAAGGATTATTCGGAAACCGAGTTCCATTCGTTTCAGCTCCGATTCACTTCCGGACGACCCCGAATGGACGCGAATTCAGTTTCATAAATGCACAGGGACAAATTATAAAAAGGAATCCGAAAAATTGGCCACTTCAATTTTTGCTCCATACTTCGTGTCCTATCCCCTACCAGCATTATTCGAAAACCGAGTTCCAATCGTTTCAGCTCCAATTTACTTCAGGACGACCCCGAATGGATGCAAATGCAATTTCATAAATCTATCGGGACAAATTATAAAGTGAAATCCAAAAAACGGGCCGCCTCAATTTTTGCTCCATACCTCGTGTACTACCCCTTACGAGGATTATTCGGAAACCGAGTTCCATTCGTTTCAGCTCTGATTCACTTCCGGACTACCCCGAATGGACGCAAATGCAATTTCATAAATCCATAGGGACATATTATGAAAAGATATCCAAAAAATGGGCCGCCTCAATTTTTTCTCCAAACCTCGTGTACTACCCCTACGAGGATTATTCGGAAACCGAGTTCCATTCGTTTTAGCTCTGATTCACTTCAGGATGACCCCGAATGAACGCGAATGCAATTTCATAAATCTATAGGGACAAATTATGAAAAGATATCCAAAAAATGGGCCACGTCAATTTTTTCTCCATACCTCGTGTACTACCCCTAGAAGGATTATTCGGAAACTGAGTTCCATTCGTTTCAACTCCGATTCACTTCCGGACGACCCCGAATGGACGCGAATGCAATTTCATAAATCCATAGGGACAAATTTGAAAATATAACCAAAAAATGGGTCTTCTCAATTTTTGCTCCATACTACATGTACTACCCCCTACGAGAATTATTCGAAAACCGAGTTCCACTTCATTCAGCTTCGATTCACTTCCGGACGACCCCCAATGAACGCGAATGCAATTTCATAAATCCATAGGGACAAATTATGAAAAGATATCCAAAAAATGGGCCGCCTCAATTTTTGCTCTATACCTCGTGTACTACCCCCTACGAGGATTATTCGGAAACCGAGTTCCATTCGTTTCAGCTCCGATTCACTTCCGGACGACCAGGAATGGACGCGAATTCAGTTTCCTAAATCCACAGGGACAAATTATGAAAAGAAATCCAAAAAACGGGCCGCCTCAATTTTTGCTCCATACCTCATGTACTACCCCCTACGAGGATTATTAGGAAAATGAGTTCCATTCGTTTAAGTTCCGATTTACTTCCAGACGACCCCGAATGGACGCGAATGCAATATCATAAATCCATAGGGACAAATTATGAAAAGAAATCCAAAATACGGGCCTCCTCAATTTTTGCTCCATACCTGATGTACTACCCCCTACGAGGATTATTCGTAAACCGAGTTCCATTAGTTTCAGATCCGATTTACTTCCGGACGACCCCTAATGGATGCGAATGCAATTTCATAAATCCATAGGGACAAATTATAAAAAATAATCCAAAAAATGGGCTGCCTCAATTTTTGCTCCATACCTCGTGTACTACCCCCTACGAGGATTATTCGGAAACCGAGTTCCATTCGTTTCAGCTCCGATTCACTTCCGGACGACCCCGAATGGACGCGAATTCAGTTTCCTAAATCCATAGGGATAAATTATGAAAAGAAATCCAAAAAATGGGCCACCTCAATTATTGCTCCATACCACGTGTACTACCCCCTACGAGGATTATTCGGAAACCGAGTTCCATTCGTTTCAGTTCCGATTTACTTCCGGACGACCCTGAATGGACGCGAATGCAATTTGATAAATCCATAAGGACAAATTATGAAAAGAAATCCAAAAAATGGGCCGCCTCAATTTTTGCTCCATACCTCGTGTACTACCCCCGACGAGGATTATTCAGAAACCGAGTTCCATTCGTTTCAGCTAAGATTCTTTTCCGGACGACCCCAAATGAACGCGAATGCAATTTCATAAATCCATAGGGAAAAATTATGAAAAGATATCCAAAAAATGGGCCGCCTCAATTTTTGCTCAAAACCTCGTGTACTACCCCCTACGAAGATTATTCTGAAACGGAGTTCCATTCATTTCAGCTCTGATTCACTTCCGGAAGACCCCGAATGAACGCGAATACAATTAAATAAATCCATGGGGACAAATTATGAAAAGATATCCAAAAAACGGGCCACCTCAATTTTTGCTCCACAACTCGTGTAAAAATTATGAAAAGATATCGAAAAATGGGGCGCCTCAATTTTTGCTCAAAACCTCGTGTACTACCCCTACGAGGATTATTCGGAAACCGAGTTCCATTCGTTTCCACTCCGATTCACTTCCGGACAACCGCGAATGGACGCGAATGCAATTTCATAAATCCATAGGGAAAAATTTGAAAATATAACCAAAAAACGGGTCGCCTCAATTTTTGCTCCATACTACATGTACTACCCCCTACGAGGATTATTCGAAAACCGAGTTCCATTTCATTCAGCTTCGATTCACTTCCGGACGACCCCCAATGAACGCGAATGCAATTTCATAAATCCATAGGGACAAATTATGAAAAGTTATCCAACAAATGGGCCGCCTCAGTTTTTGCTCCATACCTCGTGTACTACCCCCTACGAGGATTATTCGGAAACCGAGTTCCATTCGTTTCAGCTCCGATTCACTTCCGAACGACCCCGAATGGACGCAAATTCAGTTTCCTAAATCCACAGGGACAAATTATGAATAGAAATCCAAAAAACGGGCCTTCTCAATTTTTTCTCCATACCTCATGTACTACCCCCTACGAGGATTATTCGGAAACCGAGTTCTATTCTTTTCAGTTCCGATTTACTTCCGGACGACCCCGAATGGACGCGAATGCAATTTCATAAATCGATAGGGACAAATTATGAAAAGAAATCCAAAATACGGGCCTCCTCAATTTTTGCTCCATACCTCATTTACTACCCCCTACGAGGATTATTCGGAAACCGAGTTCCATTCGTTTCAGATCCGATTTACTTTCGGACGACCCCGAATGGATGCGAATGCAATTTCATAAATCCGTACGGACAAATTATAAAAACAAATCCAAAAAATGGGTCGCCTCAATTTTTGCTCCATACCTCGTGTACTACCCCCTACGAGGATTATTCGGAAACCGAGTTCCATTCGTTTCAGCTTCGATTCACTTCCGGACGACCCCGAATGGACGCGAATTCAGTTTCCTAAATCCATAGGGACAAATTATGAAAAGAAATCCAAAAAATGGGCCTCCTCAATTTTTGCTCCATACCACGTGTACTACCCCCTACGAGGATTATTCGGAAACCGAGTTCCATTCGTTTCAGTTCCGATTTACTTCCGGACGACCCTGAATGGACGAGAATGCAATTTCATAAATCCATAGGGAAAAATTATGAAAAGATATCCAAAAAATGGGCCGCCTCAATTTTTGCTCAAAACCTCGTGTACTACCCCCTACGAGGATTATTCGGAAACCGAGTTTCATTCGTTTCAGCTCTGATTCACTTCCGGAAGACCCCGAATGAACGCGAATACAATTAAATATATCCATAGGGACAAATTATGAAAAGATATCCAAAAAACGGGCCACCTCAATTTTTGCTCCATACCTCAAGTACTACCCCCTAGAAGGATTATTCGGAAACCGAGTTCCATTCGTTTCAACTCCGATTCACTTCCGGACGACCCTGAAAGGACGTGAATGCAATTTCATAAATCCATAGGGACGAATTATGAAAAGAAATCCAAAAAACGGGCCGCCCCAATTTTTGCTCCATACCTCGTGTACTACCCCCGACGAGGATTATTCAGAAACCGAGTTCCATTCGTTTCAGCTAAGATTCTTTTCCGGACGACCCCAAATGAACGCGAATGCAATTTCATATATCCATAGGGACAAATTATGAAAAGATATCCAAAAAACGGGCCACCTCAATTTTTGCTCCATACCTCAAGTACTACCCCCTAGAAGGATTATTCGGAAACCGAGTTCCATTCGTTTCAACTCCGATTCACTTCCGGACGACCCTGAATGGACGCGAATGCAATTTCGTAAATCCATAGGGACAAATTATGAAAAGAAATCCGAAAAACGGGCCGCCCCAATTTTTGCTCCATACCTCGTGTACTACCCCCGATGAGGATTATTCAGAAACCGAGTTCCATTCGTTTCAGCTAAGATTCTTTTCCGGACGACCCCAAATGAACGCGAATGCAATTTCATAAATCCATAGGGAAAAATTATGAAAAGATATCCAAAAAATGGGCCGCCTCAATTTTTGCTCAAAACCTCGTGTACTACCCCCTACGAAGATTATTCTGAAACCGAGTTCCATTCGTTTCAGCTCTGATTCACTTCCGGAAGACCCCGAATGAACGCGAATACAATTAAATAAATCCATGGGGACAAATTATGAAAAGATATCCAAAAAACGGGCCACCTCAATTTTTGCTCCATAACTCGTGTAAAAATTATGAAAAGATATCGAAAAATGGGGCACCTCAATTTTTGCTCAAAACCTCGTGTACTACCCCTACGAGGATTATTCGGAAACCGAGTTCCATTCGTTTCAACTCCGATTCACTTCCGGACAACCGCGAATGGACGCGAATGCAATTTCATAAATCCATGGGGACAAATTATGAAAAGATATCCAAAAAACGGGCCACCTCAATTTTTGCTCCATAACTCGTGTAAAAATTATGAAAAGATATCGAAAAATGGGGCGCCTCAATTTTTGCTCAAAACCTCGTGTACTACCCCTACAAGGATTATTCGGAAACCGAGTTCCATTCGTTTCAACTCCGATTCACTTCCGGACAACCGCGAATGGACGCGAATGCAATTTCATAAATCCATAGGGAAAAATTTGAAAATATAACCAAAAAACGGGTCGCCTCAATTTTTGCTCCATACTACATGTACTACCCCCTACGAGGATTATTCGAAAACCGAGTTCCATTTCATTCAGCTTCGATTCACTTCCGGACGACCCCCGATGAACGCGAATGCAATTTCATAAATCCATAGGGACAAATTATGAAAAGTTATCCAAAAAATGGGCCGCCTCAGTTTTTGCTCCATACCTCGTGTACTACCCCTTACGAGGATTATTCGGAAACCGAGTTCCATTCGTTTCAGCTCCGATTCACTTCCGGACGACCCCGAATGGACGCGAATTCAGTTTCCTAAATCCACAGGGACAAATTATGAATAGAAATCCAAAAAACGGGCCTTCTCAATTTTTTCTCCATACCTCATGTACTACCCCCTACGAGGATTATTCGGAAACCGAGTTCCATTCTTTTCAGTTCCGATTTACTTCCGGACGACCCCGAATGGACGCGAATGCAATTTCATAAATCCATAGGGACAAATTATGAAAAGAAATCCAAAATACGGGCCTCCTCAATTTTTGCTCCATACCTCATGTACTACCCCCTACGAGGATTATTCGGAAACCGAGTTCCATTCGTTTCAGATCCGATTTACTTCCGGACGACCCCGAATGGATGCGAATGCAATTTCATAAATCCATAGGGACAAATTATAAAAACAAATCCAAAAAATGGGTCGCCTCAATTTTTGCTCCATACCTCGTATACTACCCCCTACGAGGATTATTCGGAAACCGAGTTCCATTCGTTTCAGCTTCGATTCACTTCCGGACGACCCCGAATGGACGCGAATTCAGTTTCCTAAATCCATAGGGACAAATTATGAAAAGAAATCCAAAAAATGGGCCTCCCCAATTTTTGCTCCATACCACGTGTACTACCCCCTACGAGGATTATTCGGAAACCGAGTTCCATTCGTTTCAGTTCCGATTTACTTCCGGACGACCCTGAATGGACGAGAATGCAATTTCATAAATCCATAGGGAAAAATTATGAAAAGATATCCAAAAAATGGGACGCCTCAATTTTTGCTCAAAACCTCGTGTACTACCCCCTACGAGGATTATTCGGAAACCGAGTTCCATTCATTTCAGCTCTGATTCACTTCCGGAAGACCCCGAATGAACGCGAATACAATTAAATATATCCATAGGGACAAATTATGAAAAGATATCCAAAAAACGGGCCACCTCAATTTTTGCTCCATACCTCAAGTACTACCCCCTAGAAGGATTATTCGGAAACCGAGTTCCATTCGTTTCAACTCCGATTCACTTCCGGACGACCCCGAATGGACGCGAATGCAATTTCATAAATCCATAGGGAAAAATTATGAAAAGATATAGAAAAAATGGGCCGCCTCAATTTTTGCTCAAAACCTCGTGTACTACCCCCTACGAAGATTATTCTGAAACCGAGTTCCATTCGTTTCAGCTCTGATTCACTTCCGGAAGACCCCGAATGAACGCGAATACAATTAAATAAATCCATGGGGACAAATTATGAAAAGATATCCAAAAAATGGGCCACCTCAATTTTTGCTCCATAACTCGTGTAAAAATTATGAAAAGATATCGAAAAATGGGGCGCCTCAATTTTTGCTCAAAACCTCGTGTACTACCCCTACGAGGATTATTCGGAAACCGAGTTCCATTCGTTTCAACTCCGATTCACTTCCGGACAACCGCGAATGGACGCGAATGCAATTTCATAAATCCATAGGGAAAAATTTGAAAATATAACCAAAAAACTGGTCGCCTCAATTTTTGCTCCATACTACATGTACTACCCCCTACGAGGATTATTCGAAAACCGAGTTCCATTTCATTCAGCTTCGATTCACTTCTGGACGACCCCCAATGAACGCGAATGCAATTTCATAAATCCATAGGGACAAATTATGAAAAGTTATCCAAAAAATGGGCCGCCTCAGTTTTTGCTCCATACCTCGTGTACTACCCCCTACGAGGATTATTCGGAAACCGAGTTCCATTCGTTTCAGCTCCGATTCACTTCCGGACGACCCCGAATGGACGCGAATTCAGTTTCCTAAATCCACAGGGACAAATTATGAATAGAAATCCAAAAAACGGGCCTTCTCAATTTTTTCTCCATACCTCATGTACTACCCCCTACGAGGATTATTCGGAAACCGAGTTCCATTCTTTTCAGTTCCAATTTACTTCCGGACGACCCCGAATGGACGCGAATGCAATTTCATAAATCGATAGGGACAAATTATGAAAAGAAATCCAAAATACGGGCCTCCTCAATTTTTGCTCCATACCTCATGTACTACCCCCTACGAGGATTATTCGGAAACCGAGTTCCATTCGTTTCAGATCCGATTTACTTCCGGACGACCCCGAATGGATGCGAATGCAATTTCATAAATCTATAGGGACAAATTATAAAAACAAATCCAAAAAATGGGTCGCCTCAATTTTTGCTCCATACCTCGTGTACTACCCCCTACGAGGATTATTCGGAAACCGAGTTCCATTCGTTTCAGCTTCGATTCACTTCCGGACGACCCCGAATGGACGCGAATTCAGTTTCCTAAATCCATAGGGACAAATTATGAAAAGAAATCCAAAAAATGGGCCTCCTCAATTTTTGCTCCATACCACGTGTACTACCCCCTACGAGGATTATTCGGAAACCGAGTTCCATTCGTTTCAGTTCCGATTTACTTCCGGACGACCCTGAATGGACGAGAATGCAATTTCATAAATCCATAGGGAAAAATTATGAAAAGATATCCAAAAAATGGGACGCCTCAATTTTTGCTCAAAACCTCGTGTACTACCCCCTACGAGGATTATTCGGAAACCGAGTTCCATTCATTTCAGCTCTGATTCACTTCCGGAAGACCCCGAATGAACGCGAATACAATTAAATATATCCATAGGGACAAATTATGAAAAGATATCCAAAAAACGGGCCACCTCAATTTTTGCTCCATACCTCAAGTACTACCCCCTAGAAGGATTATTCGGAAACCGAGTTCCATTCGTTTCAACTCCGATTCACTTCCGGACGACCCCGAATGGACGCGAATGCAATTTCATAAATCCATAGGGAAAAATTATGAAAAGATATAGAAAAAATGGGCCGCCTCAATTTTTGCTCCATACCTCATGTACTACCCCCTACGAGGATTATTCGGAAACCGAGTTCCATTCTTTTCAGTTCCGATTTACTTCTGGACGACCCCGAATGGACGCGAATGCAATTTTATAAATCGATAGCGACAAATTATGAAAAGAAATCCAAAATACGGGCCTCCTCAATTTTTGCTCCATACCTCATGTAATACCCCCTACGAGGATTATTCGGAAACCGAGTTCCATTCGTTTCAGATCCGATTTACTTTCGGACGACCCCGAATGGATGCGAATGCAATTTCATAAATCCATAGGGACAAATTATAAAAACAAATCCAAAAAATGGGTCGCCTCAATTTTTGCTCCATACCTCGTGTACTACCCCCTACGAGGATTATTCGGAAACCGAGTTCCATTCGTTTCAGCTTCGATTCACTTCCGGACGACCCCGAATGGACGCGAATTCAGTTTCCTAAATCCATAGGGACAAATTATGAAAAGAAATCCAAAAAATGGGCCTCCTCAATTTTTGCTCCATACCACGTGTACTACCCCCTACGAGGATTATTCGGAAACCGAGTTCCATTCGTTTCAGTTCCGATTTACTTCCGGACGACCCTGAATGGACGAGAATGCAATTTCATAAATCCATAGGGAAAAATTATGAAAAGATATCCAAAAAATGGGCCTTCTCAATTTTTTCTCCATACCTCATGTACTACCCCCTACGAGGATTATTCGGAAACCGAGTTCCATTCTTTTCAGTTCCGATTTACTTCTGGACGACCCCGAATGGACGCGAATGCAATTTTATAAATCGATAGCGACAAATTATGAAAAGAAATCCAAAATACGGGCCTCCTCAATTTTTGCTCCATACCTCATGTAATACCCCCTACGAGGATTATTCGGAAACCGAGTTCCATTCGTTTCAGATCCGATTTACTTTCGGACGACCCCGAATGGATGCGAATGCAATTTCATAAATCCATAGGGACAAATTATAAAAACAAATCCAAAAAATGGGTCGCCTCAATTTTTGCTCCATACCTCGTGTACTACCCCCTACGAGGATTATTCGGAAACCGAGTTCCATTCGTTTCAGCTTCGATTCACTTCCGGACGACCCCGAATGGACGCGAATTCAGTTTCCTAAATCCATAGGGACAAATTATGAAAAGAAATCCAAAAAATGGGCCTCCTCAATTTTTGCTCCATACCACGTGTACTACCCCCTACGAGGATTATTCGGAAACCGAGTTCCATTCGTTTCAGCTCCGATTCACTTCCGGACGACCCCGAATGGACGCGAATTCAGTTTCCTAAATCCACAGGGACAAATTATGAATAGAAATCCAAAAAACGGGCCTTCTCAATTTTTTCTCCATACCTCATGTACTACCCCCTACGAGGATTATTCGGAAACCGAGTTCCATTCTTTTCAGTTCCAATTTACTTCCGGACGACCCCGAATGGACGCGAATGCAATTTCATAAATCGATAGGGACAAATTATGAAAAGAAATCCAAAATACGGGCCTCCTCAATTTTTGCTCCATACCTCATGTACTACCCCCTACGAGGATTATTCGGAAACCGAGTTCCATTCGTTTCAGATCCGATTTACTTCCGGACGACCCCGAATGGATGCGAATGCAATTTCATAAATCTATAGGGACAAATTATAAAAACAAATCCAAAAAATGGGTCGCCTCAATTTTTGCTCCATACCTCGTGTACTACCCCCTACGAGGATTATTCGGAAACCGAGTTCCATTCGTTTCAGCTTCGATTCACTTCCGGACGACCCCGAATGGACGCGAATTCAGTTTCCTAAATCCATAGGGACAAATTATGAAAAGAAATCCAAAAAATGGGCCTCCTCAATTTTTGCTCCATACCACGTGTACTACCCCCTACGAGGATTATTCGGAAACCGAGTTCCATTCGTTTCAGTTCCGATTTACTTCCGGACGACCCTGAATGGACGAGAATGCAATTTCATAAATCCATAGGGAAAAATTATGAAAAGATATCCAAAAAATGGGACGCCTCAATTTTTGCTCAAAACCTCGTGTACTACCCCCTACGAGGATTATTCGGAAACCGAGTTCCATTCATTTCAGCTCTGATTCACTTCCGGAAGACCCCGAATGAACGCGAATACAATTAAATATATCCATAGGGACAAATTATGAAAAGATATCCAAAAAACGGGCCACCTCAATTTTTGCTCCATACCTCAAGTACTACCCCCTAGAAGGATTATTCGGAAACCGAGTTCCATTCGTTTCAACTCCGATTCACTTCCGGACGACCCCGAATGGACGCGAATGCAATTTCATAAATCCATAGGGAAAAATTATGAAAAGATATAGAAAAAATGGGCCGCCTCAATTTTTGCTCCATACCTCATGTACTACCCCCTACGAGGATTATTCGGAAACCGAGTTCCATTCTTTTCAGTTCCGATTTACTTCTGGACGACCCCGAATGGACGCGAATGCAATTTTATAAATCGATAGCGACAAATTATGAAAAGAAATCCAAAATACGGGCCTCCTCAATTTTTGCTCCATACCTCATGTAATACCCCCTACGAGGATTATTCGGAAACCGAGTTCCATTCGTTTCAGATCCGATTTACTTTCGGACGACCCCGAATGGATGCGAATGCAATTTCATAAATCCATAGGGACAAATTATAAAAACAAATCCAAAAAATGGGTCGCCTCAATTTTTGCTCCATACCTCGTGTACTACCCCCTACGAGGATTATTCGGAAACCGAGTTCCATTCGTTTCAGCTTCGATTCACTTCCGGACGACCCCGAATGGACGCGAATTCAGTTTCCTAAATCCATAGGGACAAATTATGAAAAGAAATCCAAAAAATGGGCCTCCTCAATTTTTGCTCCATACCACGTGTACTACCCCCTACGAGGATTATTCGGAAACCGAGTTCCATTCGTTTCAGTTCCGATTTACTTCCGGACGACCCTGAATGGACGAGAATGCAATTTCATAAATCCATAGGGAAAAATTATGAAAAGATATCCAAAAAACGGGCCTTCTCAATTTTTTCTCCATACCTCATGTACTACCCCCTACGAGGATTATTCGGAAACCGAGTTCCATTCTTTTCAGTTCCGATTTACTTCTGGACGACCCCGAATGGACGCGAATGCAATTTTATAAATCGATAGCGACAAATTATGAAAAGAAATCCAAAATACGGGCCTCCTCAATTTTTGCTCCATACCTCATGTAATACCCCCTACGAGGATTATTCGGAAACCGAGTTCCATTCGTTTCAGATCCGATTTACTTTCGGACGACCCCGAATGGATGCGAATGCAATTTCATAAATCCATAGGGACAAATTATAAAAACAAATCCAAAAAATGGGTCGCCTCAATTTTTGCTCCATACCTCGTGTACTACCCCCTACGAGGATTATTCGGAAACCGAGTTCCATTCGTTTCAGCTTCGATTCACTTCCGGACGACCCCGAATGGACGCGAATTCAGTTTCCTAAATCCATAGGGACAAATTATGAAAAGAAATCCAAAAAATGGGCCTCCTCAATTTTTGCTCCATACCACGTGTACTACCCCCTACGAGGATTATTCGGAAACCGAGTTCCATTCGTTTCAGTTCCGATTTACTTCCGGACGACCCTGAATGGACGAGAATGCAATTTCATAAATCCATAGGGAAAAATTATGAAAAGATATCCAAAAAATGGGCCGCCTCAATTTTTGCTCAAAACCTCGTGTACTACCCCCTACAAGGATTATTCGGAAACCGAGTTCCATTCGTTTCAGCTCTGATTCACTTCCGGAAGACCCCGAATGAACGCGAATACAATTAAATATATCCATAGGGACAAATTATGAAAAGATATCCAAAAAACGGGCCACCTCAATTTTTGCTCCATACCTCAAGTACTACCCCCTAGAAGGATTATTCGGAAACCGAGTTCCATTCGTTTCAACTCCGATTCACTTCCGGACGACCCTGAAAGGACGCGAATGCAATTTCGTAAATCCATAGGGACGAATTATGAAAAGAAATCCGAAAAACGGGCCGCCCCAATTTTTGCTCCATACCTCGTGTACTACCCCCGATGAGGATTATTCAGAAACCGAGTTCCATTCATTTCAGCTAAGATTCTTTTCCGGACGACCCCAAATGAACACGAATGCAATTTCATAAATCCATAGGGAAAAATTATGAAAAGATATCCAAAAAATGGGCCGCCTCAATTTTTGCTCAAAACCTCGTGTACTACCCCCTACGAAGATTATTCTGAAACCGAGTTCCATTCGTTTCAGCTCTGATTCACTTCCGGAAGACCCCGAATGAACGTGAATACAATTAAATAAATCCATGGGGACAAATTATGAAAAGATATCCAAAAAACGGGACACCTCAATTTTTGCTCCATAACTCGTGTAAAAATTATGAAAAGATATCGAAAAATGGGGCGCCTCAATTTTTGCTCAAAACCTCGTGTACTACCCCTACGAGGATTATTCGGAAACCGAGTTCCATTCGTTTCAACTCCGATTCACTTCCGGACAACCGCGAATGGACGCGAATGCAATTTCATAAATCCATGGGGACAAATTATGAAAAGATATCCAAAAAACGGGCCACCTCAATTTTTGCTCCATAACTCGTGTAAAAATTATGAAAAGATATCGAAAAATGGGGCACCTCAATTTTTGCTCAAAACCTCGTGTACTACCCCTACGAGGATTATTCGGAAACCGAGTTCCATTCGTTTCAACTCCGATTCACTTACAGACAACCGCGAATGGACGTGAATGCAATTTCATAAATCCATAGGGAAAAATTTGAAAATATAACCAAAAAATGGGTCGCCTCAATTTTTGCTCCATACTACATGTACTACCCCGTACGAGGATTATTCGAAAACCGAGTTCCATTTCATTCAGCTTCGATTCACTTCCGGACGACCCCCGATGAATGCGAATGCAATTTCATAAATCCATAGGGACAAATTATGAAAAGTTATCCAAAAAATGGGCCACCTCAGTTTTTGCTCCATACCTCGTGTACTACCCCCTACGAGGATTATTCGGAAACCGAGTTCCATTCGTTTCAGCTCCGATTCACTTCCGGACGACCCCGAATGGACGCGAATTCAGTTTCCTAAATCCACAGGGACAAATTATGAATAGAAATCCTTCTCAATTTTTTCTCCATACCTCATGTACTACCCCCTACGAGGATTATTCGGAAACCGAGTTCCATTCTTTTCAGTTCCGATTTACTTCCGGACGACCCCGAATGGACGCGAATGCAATTTCATAAATCCATAGGGACAAATTATGAAAAGAAATCCAAAATACGGGCCTCCTCAATTTTTGCTCCATACCTCATGTACTACCCCCTACGAGGATTATTCGGAAACCGAGTTCCATTCGTTTCAGATCCGATTTACTTCCGGACGACCCCGAATGGATGCGAATGCAATTTCATAAATCCATAGGGACAAATTATAAAAACAAATCCAAAAAATGGGTCGCCTCAATTTTTGCTCCATACCTCGTATACTACCCCCTACGAGGATTATTCGGAAACCGAGTTCCATTCGTTTCAGCTTCGATTCACTTCCGGACGACCCCGAATGGACGCGAATTCAGTTTCCTAAATCCATAGGGACAAATTATAAAAAGAAATCCAAAAAATGGGCCTCCTCAATTTTTGCTCCATACCACGTGTACTACCCCCTACGAGGATTATTCGGAAACCGAGTTCCATTCGTTTCAGTTCCGATTTACTTCCGGACGACCCTGAATGGACGAGAATGCAATTTCATAAATCCATAGGGAAAAATTATGAAAAGATATCCAAAAAATGGGACGCCTCAATTTTTGCTCAAAACCTCGTGTACTACCCCCTACGAGGATTATTCGGAAACCGAGTTCCATTCGTTTCAGCTCTGATTCACTTCCGGAAGACCCCGAATGAACGCGAATACAATTAAATATATCCATAGGGACAAATTATGAAAAGATATCCAAAAAACGGGCCACCTCAATTTTTGCTCCATACCTCAAGTACTACCCCCTAGAAGGATTATTCGGAAACCGAGTTCCATTCGTTTCAACTCCGATTCACTTCCGGACGACCCCGAATGGACGCGAATGCAATTTCATAAATCCATAGGGAAAAATTATGAAAAGATATAGAAAAAATGGGCCGCCTCAATTTTTGCTCAAAACCTCGTGTACTACCCCCTACGAAGATTATTCTGAAACCGAGTTCCATTCGTTTCAGCTCTGATTCACTTCCGGAAGACCCCGAATGAACGCGAATACAATTAAATAAATCCATGGGGACAAATTATGAAAAGATATCCAAAAAATGGGCCACCTCAATTTTTGCTCCATAACTCGTGTAAAAATTATGAAAAGATATCGAAAAATGGGGCGCCTCAATTTTTGCTCAAAACTTCGTGTACTACCCCTACGAGGATTATTCGGAAACCGAGTTCCATTCGTTTCAACTCCGATTCACTTCCGGACAACCGCGAATGGACGCGAATGCAATTTCATAAATCCATAGGGAAAAATTTGAAAATATAACCAAAAAACTGGTCGCCTCAATTTTTGCTCCATACTACATGTACTACCCCCTACGAGGATTATTTGAAAACCGAGTTCCATTTCATTCAGCTTCGATTCACTTTCGGACGACCCCCAATGAACGCGAATGCAATTTCATAAATCCATAGGGACAAATTATGAAAAGTTATCCAAAAAATGGGCCGCCTCAGTTTTTGCTCCATACCTCGTGTACTACCCCCTACGAGGATTATTCGGAAACCGAGTTCCATTCGTTTCAACTCCGATTCACTTCCGGACGACCCCGAATGGACGCGAATTCAGTTTCCTAAATCCACAGGGACAAATTATGAATAGAAATCCAAAAAACGTGCCTTCTCAATTTTTTCTCCATACCTCATTTACTACCCCCTACGAGGATTATTCGGAAACCGAGTTCCATTCTTTTCAGTTCCGATTTACTTCCGGACGACCCCGAATGGACGCGAATGCAATTTCATAAATCCATAGGGACAAATTATGAAAAGAAATCCAAAATACGGGCCTCCTCAATTTTTGCTCCATACCTCATGTACTACCCCCTACGAGGATTATTCGGAAACCGAGTTCCATTCGTTTCAGATCCGATTTACTTCCGGACGACCCCGAATGGATGCGAATGCAATTTCATAAATCCATAGGGACAAATTATAAAAACAAATCCAAAAAATGGGTCGCCTCAATTTTTGCTCCATACCTCGTGTACTACCCCCTACGAGGATTATTCGGAAACCGAGTTCCATTCGTTTCAGCTTCGATTCACTTCCGGACGACCCCGAATGGACGCGAATTCAGTTTCCTAAATCCATAGGGACAAATTATGAAAAGAAATCCAAAAAATGGGCCTCCTCAATTTTTGCTCCATACCACGTGTACTACCCCCTACGAGGATTATTCGGAAACCGAGTTCCATTCGTTTCAATTCCGATTTACTTCCGGACGACCCTGAATGGACGAGAATGCAATTTCATAAATCCATAGGGAAAAATTATGAAAAGATATCCAAAATATGGGCCGCCTCAATTTTTGCTCAAAACCTCGTGTACTACCCCCTACGAGGATTATTCGGAAACCGAGTTCCATTCGTTTCAGCTCTGATTCACTTCCGGAAGACCCCGAATGAACGCGAATACAATTAAATATATCCATAGGGACAAATTATGAAAAGATATCCAAAAAATGGGCCACCTCAATTTTTGCTCCATACCTCAAGTACTACCCCCTAGAAGGATTATTCGGAAACCGAGTTCCATTCGTTTCAACTCCGATTCACTTTCAGACGACCCCGAATGGACGCGAATGCAATTTCATAAATCCATAGGGAAAAATTATGAAAAGATATCCAAAAAATGGGCCACCTCAATTTTTGCTCAAAACCTCGTGTACTACCCCCTACGAAGATTATTCTGAAACAGAGTTCCATTCGTTTCAGCTCTGATTCACTTCCGGAAGACCCCGAATGAACGCGAATACAATTAAATAAATCCATGGGGACAAATTATGAAAAGATATCCAAAAAACGGGCCACCTCAATTTTTGCTCCATAACTCGTGTAAAAATTATGAAAAGATATTGAAAAATGGGGCGCCTCAATTTTTGCTCAAAACCTCGTGTACTACCCCTACGAGGATTATTCGAAAACCGAGTTCCATTTCATTCAGCTTCGATTCACTTCCAGACGACCCCCAATGAACGCGAATGCAATTTCATAAATCCATAGGGACAAATTATGAAAAGTTATCCAAAAAATGGGTTGCCTCAGTTTTTGCTCCATACCTCATGTACTACCCCCTACGAGGATTATTCGGAAACCGAGTTCCATTCGTTTCAGCTCCGATTCACTTCCGGACGACCCCGAATGGACGCGAATTCAGTTTCCTAAATCCACAGGGACAAATTATGAATAGAAATCCAAAAAACGGGCCTTCTCAATTTTTTCTCCATACCTCATGTACTACCCCCTACGAGGATTATTCGGAAACCGAGTTCCATTCTTTTCAGTTCCGATTTACTTCCGGACGACCCCGAATGGACGCGAATGCAATTTCATAAATCCATAGGGACAAATTATGAAAAGAAATCCAAAATACGGGCCTCCTCAATTTTTGCTCCATACCTCATGTACTACCCCCTACGAGGATTATTCGGAAACCGAGTTCCATTCGTTTCAGATCCGATTTACTTCCGGACGACCCCGAATGGATGCGAATGCAATTTCATAAATCCATAGGGACAAATTATAAAAACAAATCCAAAAAATGGGTCGCCTCAATTTTTGCTCCATACCTCGTGTACTACCCCCTACGAGGATTATTCGGAAACCGAGTTCCATTCGTTTCAGCTTCGATTCACTTCCGGACGACCCCGAATGGACGCGAATTCAGTTTCCTAAATCCATAGGGACAAATTATGAAAAGAAATCCAAAAAACGGGCCTTCTCAATTTTTTCTCCATACCTCATGTACTACCCCCTACGAGGATTATTCGGAAACCGAGTTCCATTCGTTTCAGATCCGATTTACTTCCGGACGACCCCGAATGGACGCGAATGCAATTTTATAAATCCATAGGGACAAATTATGAAAAGAAATCCAAAATACGGGCCTCCTCAATTTTTGCTCCATACCTCATGTACTACCCCCTACGAGGATTATTCGGAAACCGAGTTCCATTCGTTTCAGCTCCGATTCACTTCCGGACGACCCCGAATGGATGCGAATGCAATTTCATAAATCCACAGGGACAAATTATAAAAACAAATCCAAAAAATGGGTCGCCTCAATTTTTGCTCCATACCTCGTGTACTACCCCCTACGAGGATTATTCGGAAACCGAGTTCCATTCGTTTCAGCTCCGATTCACTTCCGGACGACCCCGAATGGACGCGAATTCAGTTTCCTAAATCCATAGGGACAAATTATGAAAAGAAATCCAAAAAACGGGCCGCCCTAATTTTTGCTCCATACCACGTGTACTACCCCCTACGAGGATTATTCAGAAACCGAGTTCCATTCGTTTCAGTTCCGATTTACTTCCGGACGACCCTGAATGGACCAGAATGCAATTTCATAAATCCATAGGGAAAAATTATGAAAAGATATCCAAAAAATGGGCCGCCTCAATTTTTGCTCAAACCCTCGTGTACTACCTCCTACGAGGATTATTCGGAAACCGAGTTCCATTCGTTTCAGCTCTGATTCACTTCCGGAAGACCCCGAATGAACGCGAATACAATTAAATATATCCATAGGGACAAATTATGAAAAGATATCCAAAAAATGGGCCACCTCAATTTTTGCTCCATACCTCAAGTACTACCCCCTAGAAGGATTATTCGGAAACCGAGTTCCATTCATTTCAACTCCGATTCACTTCCGGACGACCCCGAATGGACGCGAATGGAATTTGATAAATCCATAGGGACAAATTTGAAAATATAACAAAAAAACGGGTCGCCTCAATTTTTGCTCCATACTACATGTACTACCCCCTATGAGGATTATTCGAAAACCGAGTTCCATTTGATTCAGGTTCGATTCACTTCCGGACGACCCCCAATGAACGCGAATGGAATTTCATAAATCCTTAGGGACAAATTATGAAAAGATATCCAAAAAATGGGCCACCTCAGTTTTTACTCCATACCTCGTGTACTACCCCCTACGAGGATTATTCGGAAACCGAGTTCCATTCGTTTCAGCTTCGATTCACTTTCGGACGACCCCGAATGGACGCGAATTCAGTTTCCTAAATCCACAGGGACAAATTATGAAAAGAAATCCAAAAAATGGGCCGCCTCAATTTTTGCTCCATACCTCATGTACTACCCCCAACGAGGACTATTCGGAAACCGAGTTCCATTCGTTTCAGTTCCGATTTACTTCCGGACGACCCCGAATGGACGCGAATGCAATTTCATAAATCCATAGGGACAAATTATGAAAAGAAATCCAAAATACGGGCCTCCTCAATTTTTGCTCCATACCTCATATACAACCCCTACGAGGATTATTCGAAAACCGAGTTCCATTCGTTTCAGATCCGATTTACTACCGGACGACCCCGAATGGATGCGAATGCAATTTCATAAATCCATAGGGACAAATTATAAAAACAAATCCAAAAAATGGGCCGCCTCAATTTTTGCTCCATACCTCGTGTACTACCCCCTACGAGGATTATTCGGAAACCGAGTTCCATTCGTTTCAGCTCCGATTCACTTCCGGACGACCCCGAATGGACGCGAATTCAGTTTCCTAAATCCATAGGGACAAATTATGAAAAAAAATCCAAAAAATGGGCCTCCTCAATTTTTGCTCCATACCACGTGTACTACCCCCTACGAGGATTATTCGGAAACCGAGTTCCATTCGTTTCAGTTCCGATTTACTTCCGGACGACCCTGAATGGACGCGAATGCAATTTCATAAATCCATAAGGACAAATTATGAAAAGAAATCCAAAAAACGGGCCGCCTCAATTTTTGCTCCATACCTCGTGTACTACCCCCTACGAGGATTATTCAGAAACCGAGTTCCATTCGTTTCACCTAAGATTCTTTTCCGGACGACCCCAAATGAACGCGAATGCAATTTCATAAATCCATAGGCAAAAATTATGAAAAGATATCGAAAAAATGGGCCGCCTCAATTTTTGCTCAAAACCTCGTGTACTACCCCCTACGAGGATTATTCGGAAACCGAGTTCCATTCGTTTCAACTTCGATTCACTTCCGGACGACCGCGAATGGACGCGAATACTATTTCATAAATCCATAGGGACAAATTTGAAAATATAACCAAAAAACGGGTCGCCTTAATTTTTGCTCCATACTACATGTACTACCCCCTACGAGGATTATTCGAAAACCGAGTTCCATTTCATTCAGCTTCGATTCACTTCCGGACGACCCCCAATGAATGCGAATGCAATTTCATAAATCCATAGGGACAAATTATGAAAAGTTATCCAAAAAATGGGCCGCCTCAGTTTTTGCTCCATACCTCGTGTACCCCCTACGAGGATTATTCGGAAACCGAGTTCCATTCGTTTCAGCTCCGATTCACTTCCGGACGACCCCGAATGGACGCGAATTCAGTTTCTTAAATGCACAGGGACAAATTATGAAAAGAAATCCAAAAAACGGGCCGCCTCAATTTTTGCTCCATACCTCATGTACTACCCCCTACGAGGATTATTCGGAAACCGAGTTCCATTCTTTTCAGTTCCGATTTACTTCCGGACGACCCCGAATGGACGCGAATGCAATTTCATAAATCCATAGGGACAAATTATGAAAAGAAATCCAAAATACGGGCCTCCTCAATTTTTGCTCCATACCTCATGTACTACCCCTTACGAGGATTATTCGGAAACCGAGTTCCATTCTTTTCAGTTCCGATTTACTTCCGGACGACCCCGAATGGACGCGAATGAAATTTCATAAATCCATAGGGACAAATTATGAAAAGAAATCCAAAATACGGGCCTCCTCAATTTTTGCTCCATACCTCATGTACTACCCCCTACGAGGATTATTCGGAAACCGAGTTCCATTCGTTTCAGATCCGATTTACTTCCGGACGACCCCGAATGGATGCGAATGCAATTTCATAAATCCATAAGGACAAATTATAAAAACAAATCCAAAAAATGGGCCGCCTCAATTTTTGCTCCATACCTCGTGTACTACCCCCTACGAGGATTATTCGGAAACCGAGTTCCATTCGTTTCAGCTCCGATTCACTTCCGGACGACTCCGAATGGACGCGAATGCAATTTCATAAATCCATAGGGACAAATTATGAAAAGAAATCCAAAATACGGGCCTCCTCAATTTTTGCTTCATACCTCATGTACTACCCCTTACGAGGATTATTCGGAAACCGAGTTCCATTCGTTTCAGATCCGATTTACTTCCGGACGACCCCGAATGGATGCGAATGCAATTTCATAAATCCATAGGGACAAATTATAAAAACAAATCCAAAAAATGGGCCGCCTCAATTTTTGCTCCATACCTCGTGTACTACCCCCTACGAGGATTATTCAGAAACTGAGTTACATTCGTTTCAGCTCCGATTCACTTCCAGACGACCCCGAATGGACGCGAATTCAGTTTCCTAAATCCATAGGGACAAATTATGAAAAGAAATCCAAAAAATGGGCCTCCTCAATTTTTGCTCCATACCACGTGTACTACCTCCTACGAGGATTATTCGGAAACCGAGTTACATTCGTTTCAGTTCCGATTTACTTCCGGATGACCCTGAATGGACGAGAATACAATTTCATAAATCCACAAGGACAAATTATGAAAAGAAATCCAAAAAACGGGCCGCCTCAATTTTTGCTCCATACCTCGTATACTACCCCCTATGAGGATTATTCAGAAACCGAGTTCCATTCGTTTCAGCTAAGATTCTTTTCCGGACTACCCCAAATGAACGCGAATTCAATTTCATAAATCCATAGGGAAAAATTATGAAAAGATATCCAAAAAATGGGCAGCCTCAATTTTTTCTCAAAACCTCGTGTACTACGCCCTACGAGGATTATTCGGAAACCGAGTTCCATTCGTTTCAACTTCGATTCACTTCCGGACGACCGCGAATGGATGCGAATACTATTTCATAAATCCATAGGGACAAATTTGAAAATATAACCAAAAAACGGGTCGCCTCAATTTTTGCTCCATACTACATGTACTACCCCCTACGAGGATTATTCGAAAACCGAGTTCCATTTCATTCAGCTTCGATTCACTTCCGGACGACCCCCAATGAACGCGAATGTAATTTCATATATCCATAGGGAAAAATTCTGAAAAGATATCCCAAAAAATGGGCCGCCTCAATTTTTGCTCAAAACCTCGTGTACTAACCCCTACGAGGATTATTCTGAAACCGAGTTCCATTCGTTTCAGCTCTGATTCACTTCCGGAAGACCCCGAATGAACGCAAATACAATTAAATAAATCTGTGGGGACAAATTATGAAAAGATATCCAAAAAATGGGCCACCTCAATTTTTGCTCCATACCTCGTGTAAAAATTATGAAAAGATATCCAAAAAATGGGCCGCCTCAATTTTTGCTCAAAACCTCGTGTACTACCCCCTACGAGGATTATTCGGAAACCGAGTTCCATTTGTTTCAACTCCGATTCACTTCCGGACGACCCCGAATGGACGCGAATGCAATTTTATAAATCCATAGGGACAAATTTGAAAATATAACCAAAAAACGGGTCGCCTCAATTTTTGCAACATACTACATGTACTACCCCCTACGAGGATTATTCGAAAACCGAGTTCCATTTCATTCAGCTTCGATTCACTTCCGGACGACCCCCAATGAACGCGAATGCAATTTCATAAATCCATAGGGACAAATTATGAAAAGTTATCCAAAAAATGGGCCGCCTCAGTTTTTGCTCCATACCTCGTGTACTACCCCCTATGAGGATTATTCGGAAACCGAGTTCCATTCTTTTCAGCTCCGATTCACTTCCGGACGACCCCCAATGAACGCGAATGCAATTTCATAAATCCATAGGGACAAATTATGAAAAGTTATCCAAAAAATGGGCCGCCTCAATTTTTGCTCCATACCTCATGTACTACCCCCTACGAGGATTATTCGGAAACCGAGTTCCATTCGTTTCAGTTCCGATTTACTTCCGGACGACCCCGAATGGACGTGAATGCAATTTCATAAATCCATAGGGACAAATTATGAAAAGAAATCCAAAAAACGGGCCTCCTCAATTTTTTCTCCATACCTCATGTACTACCCCCTACGAGGATTATTCAGAAACCGAGTTCCATTCGTTTCAGATCCGATTTACTTCCGGACGACCCCGAATGGATGCGAATGCAATTTCATAAATCCATAGGGACAAATTATAAAAACAAATCCAAAAAATGGGCCGCCTCAATTTTTGCTCCATACCTCGTGTACTACCCCCTACGAGGATTATTCGGAAACCGAGTTCCATTCGTTTCAGCTCCGATTCACTTCTGGACGACCCCGAATGGACGCGAATTCAGTTTCCTAAATCCATAGGGACAAATTATGAAAAGAAATCCAAAAAATGGGCCTCCTCAATTTTTACTCCATACCACGTGTACTACCCCCTACGAGGATTAGTCAGAAACCGAGTTCCATTCGTTTCAGTTCCG
This sequence comes from Apium graveolens, assembly GCF_009905375.1. Lineage (NCBI taxonomy): Eukaryota > Viridiplantae > Streptophyta > Magnoliopsida > Apiales > Apiaceae > Apium > Apium graveolens. Next base: position 380,201 of record NW_027417859.1, on the reverse strand, counting down.
ATTTACTTCCGGACGACCCTGAATGGACGCGAATGCAATTTCATAAATCCATGGGGACAAATTACGAAAAGAAATCCAAAAAACGGGCCGCCCCAATTTTTGCTCCATACCTCGTGTAGTACCCCCTACGAGGATTATTCATAAACCGAGTTCCATTCGTTTCAGCTAAGATTCTTTTCCGGACGACCCCAAATGAACGCGAATGCAATTTCATAAATCCATAGGGAAAAATTATGAAAAGATATCCAAAAAATGGGCCGCCACAATTTTTGCTCAAAACCTCGTGTACTACCCCCTACGAGGATTATTCGGAAACCGAGTTCCATTCGTTTCAGCTCTGATTCACTTCCGGAAGACCCCGAATGAATGCGAATACAATTAAATATATCCATAGGGACAAATTATGAAAAGATATCCAAAAAATGGGCCACCTCAATTTTTGCTCAATACCTCATGTACTCCCCCTAGAAGGATTATTCGGAAATCGAGTTCCATTCGTTTCAACTCCGATTCACTTTCGGACGACCCCGAATGGACGCGAATGCAATTTCATAAATCCATAGGGACAAATTTGAAAATATAACCAAAAAACGGGTCGCCTCAATTTTTGCTCCATACTACATGTACTACCCCCTACGAGGATTATTCGAAAACCGAGTTCCATTTCATTCAACTTCGATTCACTTCCGGACGACCTCCAATGAACGCGAATACAATTTCATAAATCCATAGGGACAAATTATGAAAAGTTATCCAAAAAATGGGCCGCCTCAATTTTTGCTCCATACCTCGTGTACTACCCCCTACGAGGATTATTCGGAAACCGAGTTCCATTCGTTTCAGCTCCGATTCACTTCCGGACGACCCCGAATGGACGCGAATTCAGTTTCCTAAATCCATAGGGACAAATTATGAAAAGATATCTAAAAATGGGCCTCCTCAATTTTTGCTCCATACCACGTGTACTACCCCCTACGAGGATTATTCGAAAACCGAGTTCCATTCGTTTCAGTTCCGATTTACTTCCGGACGACCCTGAATAGACGCGAATGCAATTTCATAAATCCATAAGGACAAATTATGAAAAGAAATCCAAAAAAGGGCCGCCTCAATTTTTGCTCCATACCTCGTGTACTACCCCCTACGAGGATTATTCAGAAACCGAGTTCCATTCTTTTCAGCCAAGATTCTTTTCCGGACGACCCCAAATGAATGCGAATGCAATTTCATAAATCCATAGGGAAAAATTATGAAAAGATATCCAAAAATGGGCCACCTCAATTTTTGCTCAAAACCTCGTGTGCTACCCCCTACGAGGATTATTCTGAAACCGAGTTCCATTCGTTTCAGCTCTGATTCACTTCCGGAAGACCCCGAATGAACGCGCATACAATTAAATAAATCCGTGGGGACAAATTATGAAAAGATATCCAAAAAACGGGCCACCTCAATTTTTTCTCCATACCTCGTGTAAAAATTATGAAAAGATATCGAAAAAATGGGCCGCCTCAATTTTTGCTCAAAACCTCGTGTACTACCCCCTACGAGGATTATTCGGAAACCGAGTTCCATTCGTTTCAACTCCGATTCACTTCCGGACAACCCCGAATGGACGCGAATGCAATTTCATAAATCCATTGGTACAAATTTGAAAATATAACCAAAAAACGGGTCGCCTCAATTTTTGCTCCATACTACATGTACGACCCCCTACGAGGATTATTCGAAAACCGAGTTCCATTTCATTCAGCTTGGATTCACTTCCGGACGACCCCCAATGAACGCGAATGCAATTTCATAAATCTATAGGGACAAATTATGAAAAGTTATCCAAAAAATGGGTCGCCTCAGTTTTTGCTCCATACCTCGTGTACTACCCCCTACGAGGATTATTCGGAAACTGATTTCCATTCGTTTAAACTCCGATTCACTTCCGGACGACCCCGAATGGACGCGAATTCAGTTTCCTAAATCCACAGGGACAAATTATGAAAAGAAATGCAAAAAAAGGGCCGCCTCAATTTTTGCTCCATACCTCATGTACTACCCCCTACGAGGATTATTCGGAAACCGAGTTCCATTCGTTTCAGTTCCGATTTACTTCCGGACGACCCAGAATGGACTCGAATGCAATTTCATAAATCCATAGGGACAAATTATGAAAAGAAATCCAAAAAACGGGCCGCCTCAATTTTTGCTCAAAACCTCGTGTACTACCCCCTACGAGGATTATTCGGAAACCGAGTTCCATTCGTTTCAACTCCGATTCACTTCCGGACAACCCCGAATGGACGCGAATGCAATTTCATAAATCCATTGGGACAAATTTGAAAATATAACCAAAAAACGGGTCGCCTCAATTTTTGCTCCATACTACATGTACCACCCCCTACGAGGATTATTCGAAAACCGAGTTCCATTTCATTCAGCTTCGATTCACTTCCGGACGACCCCCAATGAACGCGAATGCAATTTCATAAATCCATAGGGACAAATTATGAAAAGATATCCAAAAAATGGGCCGCCTCAGTTTTTGCTCCATACCTCGTGTACTATCCCCTATGAGGATTATTCGGAAACCGAGTTCCATTCGTTTCAGCTCCGAGTCAATTCCGGACGACCCCGAATGGACGCGAATTCAGTTTCCTAAATCCACAGGGACAAATTATGAAAAGAAATCCAAAAAACGGGCCCCCTTAATTTTTGCTCCATACCTCATGTACTACCCCCTACGAGGATTATTCGGAAACCGAGTTCCATTCGTTTCAGTTCCGATTTACTTCCGGACGACCCCGAATGGACGTGAATGCAATTTCATAAATCCATAGGGACAAATTATGAAAAGAAATCCAAAAAACGGGCCTCCTCAATTTTTTCTCCATACCTCATGTACTACCCCCTACGAGGATTATTCGGAAACCGAGTTCCATTCGTTTCAGATCCGATTTACTTCCGGACGACCCCGAATGAATGCGAATGCAATTTCATAAATCCATAGGGACAAATTATAAAAATAAATCCAAAAAATGGGCCGCCTCAATTTTTGCTCCATACCTCGTGTACTACCCCCTACGAGGATTATTCGGAAACCGAGTTCCATTCGTTTCAGCTCCGATTCACTTCCGGACGACCCCGAATGGACGCGAATTCAGTTTCCTAAATCCATAGGGACAAATTATGAAAAGAAATCCAAAAAATGGACCTCCTCAATTTTTGCTCCATACCACGTGTACTACCCCCTACGAGGATTATTCAGAAACCGAGTTCCATTCGTTTCAGTTCCGATTTACTTCCGGACGACCCTGAATGGACGCGAACGCAATTTCATAAATCCATGGGGACAAATTACGAAAAGAAATCCAAAAAACGGGCCGCCCCAATTTTTGCTCCAAACCTCGTGTACTACCCCCTACGAGGATTATTCAGAAACCGAGTTCCATTCGTTTCAGCTAAGATTCTTTTCCGGACGACCCCAAATGAACGCGAATGCAATTTCATAAATCCATAGGGAAAAATTATGAAAAGATATTCAAAAAATGGGCCGCCTCAATTTTTGCTCAAAACCTCGTGTACTACCCCCTACGAGGATTATTCGGAAACCGAGTTCCATTCGTTTCAGCTCTGATTCACTTCCGAAAGACCCCGAATGAACGCGAATACAATTAAATATATCCATAGGGACAAATTATGAAAAGATTTCCAAAAAACGGGCCACCTCAATTTTCGCTCCATACCTCATGCACTCCCCCTAGAAGGATTATTCAGAAATCGAGTTCCATTCGTTTCAACTCCGATTCACTTTCGGACGACCCCGAATGGACGCGAATGCAATTTCATAAATCCATAGGGACAAATTTGAAAATATAACCAAAAAACGGGTCGCCTCAATTTTTGCTCCATACTACATGTACTACCCCCTACGAGGATTATTCGAAAACCGAGTTCTATTTCATTCAGCTTCGATTCACTTCCGGACGACCCCCAATGAACGCGAATGTAATTTCATAAATCCATAGGGACAAATTATGAAAAGTTATCCAAAAAATGGGCCGCCTCAATTTTTGCTCCATACCTCGTGTACTACCCCTACGAGGATTATTCGGAAACCGAGTTCCATTCGTTTCAGCTCCGATTCACTTCCGGACGACCCCGAATGGACGCGAATTCAGTTTCCTAAATCCATAGGGACAAATTATAAAAAGATATCCAAAAAATGGGCCTCCTCAATATTTGCTCCATACCACATGTACTACCCCCTACGAGGATTATTCGGAAACCGAGTTCCATTCGTTTCAGTTCCGATTTACTTCCGGACGACCCTGAATTGGCGCGAATGCAATTTCATAAATCCATAAGGACAAATTATGAAAAGATATCCAAAAAATGGGCCACCTCAATTTTTTCTCCATACCTCGTGTAAAAATTATGAAAAGATATCGAAAAAAATGGGCCGCCTCAATTTTTGCTCAATACTACATGTACTACCCCCTACGAGGATTATTCGAAAACCGAGTTCCATTCGTTTCAACTCCGATTCACTTCCGGACAACCACGAATGGACGCGAATGCAATTTCATAAATCCATTGGGACAAATTTGAAAATATAACCAAAAAACGGGTCGCCTCAATTTTTGCTCCATACTACATGTACGACCCCCTACGAGGATTATTCGAAAACCGAGTTCCATTTCATTCAGCTTCGATTCACTTCCGGACGACCCCCAATGAACGCGAATGCAATTTCATAAATGCATAGGGAAAAATTTAAAAATATAACAAAAAAACGGGTCGCCTCAATTTTTGCTCCATACTACATGTACTACCCCCTACGAGGATTATTCGAAAACCCAGTTCCATTTCATTCAGCTTCGATTCACTTCCGGACGACCCCGAATGGACGCGAATTCAGTTTCCTAAATCCACAGGGACAAATTATGAAAAGAAATCTAAAAAACGGGCCACCTCAATTTTTGCTCCATACCTCATGTACTACCCCCTACGAGGATTATTCGGAAACCGAGTTCCATTCGTTTTAGTTCCGATTTACTTTCGGACGACCCCGAATGGACGTGAATGCAATTTCATAAATCCATAGGGACAAATTATGAAAAGAAATCCAAAAAACGGGCCTCCTCAATTTTTTCTCCATACCTCATATACTACCCCCTACGAGGATTATTCGGAAACCGAGTTCCATTCGTTTCAGATCCGATTTACTTCCGGACGACCCCGAATGCATGCGAATGCAATTTCACAAATCCATAGGGACAAATTATAAAAACAAATCCAAAAAATGGGCCGCCTCAATTTTTGCTCCATACCTCGTGTACTACCCCCTACGAGGATTATTCGGAAACCGAGTTCCATTCGTTTCAGCTCCGATTCACTTCCGGACGACCCCGAATGGACGCGAATTCAGTTTCCTAAATCCATAGGGACAAATTATGAAAAGAAATCCAAAAACTGGGCCTCCTCAATTTTTGCTCCATACCACGTGTACTACCCCCTACGAGGATTATTCGGAAACCGAGTTCCATTCATTTCAGTTCCGATTTACTTCCGCACGACCCTGAATGGACGCGAATGCAATTTCATAAATCCATAGGGACAAATTACGAAAAGAAATCCAAAAAACGGGCCGCCCCAATTTTTGCTCCATACCTCGTGTACTACCCCCTACGAGGATTATTCAGAAACCGAGTTCCATTCGTTTCAGCTAAGATTCTTTTCCGGACGACCCCAAATGAACGCGAATGCAATTTCATAAATACATAGGGAAAAATTATGAAAAGATATCCAAAAAATGGGTCGCCTCAATTTTTGCTCAAAACCTCGTGTACTACCCCCTACGAGGATTATTCGGAAACCGAGTTCCATTCGTTTCAGCTCTGATTCACTTCCGGAAGACCCCGAATGAACGCGAATACAATTAAATATATCCATAGGGACAAATTATGAAAAGATATCCAAAAAACGGGCCACCTCAATTTTCACTCCATACCTCATGTTCCCCCTAGAAGGATTATTCGGAAACCGAGTTCCATTCGTTTCAACTCCGATTCACTTCCGGACGACCCCGAATGGACGCGAATGCAATTTCATAAATCCATAGGGACAAATTTGAAAATATAACCAAAAACGGGTGGCCTCAATTTTTCCTCCATACTACATGTACTACCCCCTACGAGGATTATTCGAAAACCGAGATCTATTTCATTCAGCTTCGATTCACTTCCGGACGACCCCCAATGAATGCGAATGCAATTTCATAAATCCATAGGGACAAATTATGAAAAGTTATCCAAAAAATGGGCCACCTCAGTTTTTGCTCCATACCTCGTGTACTACCCCCTATGAGGATTATTCGAAAACCGAGATCCATTCGTTTCAGCTCCGATTCACTTCCGGACGACCCCGAATGGACGCGAATTCAGTTTCCTAAATCCCCAGGGACAAATTATGAAAAGAAATCGAAAAAACGGGCCGCCCCATTTTTTGCTCCATACCTCGTGTACTACCCCCTACGAGGATTATTCGGAAACCGAGTTCCATTCGTTTCAACTCCGATTCACTTCCGGACGACCCCGAATGGACGCGAATGCAATTTCATAAATCCATAGGGACAAATTTGAAAATATAACCAAAAACGGGTCGCCTCAATTTTTCCTCCATACTACATGTACTACCCCCTACGAGGATTATTCGAAAACCGAGTTCTATTTCATTCAGCTTCGATTCACTTCCGGACGACCGCCAATGAACGCGAATGCAATTTCATAAATCCATAGGGACAAATTATGAAAAGTTATCTAAAAAATGGGCCACCTCAGTTTTTGCTCCATACCTCGTGTACTACCCCCTACGAGGATTATTCGAAAACCGAGTTCCATTCGTTTCAGCTCCGATTCACTTCCGGACGACCCCGAATGGACGCGATTGCAATTTCATAAATGCATAGGGAAAAATTTAAAAATATAACAAAAAAACGGGTCGCCTCAATTTTTGCTCCATACTACATGTACTACCCCCTACGAGGATTATTCGAAAACCAAGTTCCATTTCATTCAGCTTCGATTCACTTCCGGACGACCCCGAATGAATGCGAATGCAATTTCATAAATCCATAGGGACAAATTATGAAAAGTTATCCAAAAAATGGGCCGCCTCAGTTTTTGCTCCATACCTCGTGTACTACCCCCTATGAGGATTATTCGGAAACCGAGTTCCATTCGTTTTAGTTCCGATTTACTTTCGGACGACCCCGAATGGACGTGAATGCAATTTCATAAATCCATAGGGACAAATTATGAAAAGAAATCCAAAAAACGGGCCTCCTCAATTTTTTCTCCATACCTCATGTACTACCCCCTACGAGGATTATTCGGAAACCGAGTTCCATTCGTTTCAGATCCGATTTACTTCCGGACGACCCCGAATGGATGCGAATGCAATTTCACAAATCCATAGGGACAAATTATAAAAACAAATCCAAAAAATGGGCTGCCTCAATTTTTGCTCCATACCTCGTGTACTACCCCCTACGAGGATTATTCGGAAACCGAGTTCCATTCGTTTCAGCTCCGATTCACTTCCGGACGACCCCGAATGGACGCGAATTCAGTTTCCTAAATCCATAGGGACAAATTATGAAAAGAAATCCAAAAACTGGGCCTCCTCAATTTTTGCTCCATACCACGTGTACTACCCCCTACGAGGATTATTCGGAAACCGAGTTCCATTCGTTTCAGTTCCGATTTACTTCCGAACGACCCTGAATGGACGCGAATGCAATTTCATAAATCCATAGGGACAAATTACGAAAAGAAATCCAAAAAACGGGCCGCCCCAATTTTTGCTCCATACCTCGTGTACTACCCCCTACGAGGATTATTCAGAAACCGAGTTCCATTCATTTCAGCTAAGATTCTTTTCCGGACGACCCCAAATGAACGCGAATGCAATTTCATAAATACATAGGGAAAAATTATGAAAAATATCCAAAAAATGGGTCGCCTCAATTTTTGCTCAAAACCTCGTGTACTACCCCCTACGAGGATTATTCGGAAACCGAGTTCCATTCGTTTCAGCTCTGATTCACTTCCGGAAGACCCCGAATGAACGCGAATACAATTAAATATATCCATAGGGACAAATTATGAAAAGATATCCAAAAAACGGGCGACCTCAATTTTCGCTCCATACCTCATGTACTCCCCCTAGAAGGATTATTCGGAAACCGAGTTCCATTTGTTTCAACTCCGATTCACTTCCGGACGACCCCGAATGGACGCGAATGCAATTTCATAAATCCATAGGGACAAATTTGAAAATATAACCAAAAACGGGTCGCCTCAATTTTTCCTCCATACTACATGTACTACCCCCTACGAGGATTATTCAAAAACCGAGATCTATTTCATTCAGCTTCGATTCACTTCCGGACGACCCCCAATGAATGCGAATGCAATTTCATAAATCCATAGGGACAAATTATGAAAAGTTATCCAAAAAATGGGCCACCTCAGTTTTTGCTCCATACCTCGTGTACTACCCCCTATGAGGATTATTCGAAAACCGAGATCCATTCGTTTCAGCTCCGATTCACTTCCGGACGACCCCGAATGGACGCGAATTCAGTTTCCTAAATCCCCAGGGACAAATTATGAAAAGAAATCCAAAAAACGGGCCGCCCCATTTTTTGCTCCATACCTCGTGTACTACCCCCTACGAGGATTATTCGGAAACCGAGTTCCATTCATTTCAACTCCGATTCACTTCCGGACGACCCCGAATGGACGCGAATGCAATTTCATAAATCCATAGGGACAAATTTGAAAATATAACCAAAAACGGGTCGCCTCAATTTTTCCTCCATACTACATGTACTACCCCCTACGAGGATTATTCGAAAACCGAGTTCTATTTCATTCAGCTTCGATTCAATTCGGACGACCCCCAATGAACGCGAATGCAATTTCATAAATCCATAGGGACAAATTATGAAAAGTTATCCAAAAAATGGGCCACCTCAGTTTTTGCTCCATACCTCGTGTACTACCCCCTACGAGGATTATTCGAAAACCGAGTTCCATTCGTTTCAGCTCCGATTCACTTCCGGACGACCCCGAATGGACGCGAATGCAATTTCATAAATGCATAGGGAAAAATTTAAAAATATAACAAAAAAACGGGTCGCCTCAATTTTTGCTCCATACTACATGTACTACCCCCTACGAGGATTATTCGAAAACCAAGTTCCATTTCATTCAGCTTCGATTCACTTCCGGACGACCCCGAATGGACGCGAATTCAGTTTCCTAAATCCACAGGGACAAACTATGAAAAGAAATCTAAAAAACGGGCCACCTCAATTTTTACTCCATACCTCATGTACTACCCCCTACGAGGATTATTCGGAAACCGAGTTCCATTCGTTTTAGTTCCGATTTACTTTCGGACGACCCCGAATGGACGTGAATGCAATTTCATAAATCCATAGGGACAAATTATGAAAAGAAATCCAAAAAACGGGCCTCCTCAATTTTTTCTCCATACCTCATGTACTACCCCCTACGAGGATTATTCGGAAACCGAGTTCCATTCGTTTCAGATCCGATTTACTTCCGGACGACCCCGAATGGATGCGAATGCAATTTCACAAATCCATAGGGACAAATTATAAAAACAAATCCAAAAAATGGGCTGCCTCAATTTTTGCTCCATACCTCGTGTACTACCCCCTACGAGGATTATTCGGAAACCGAGTTCCATTCGTTTCAGCTCCGATTCACTTCCGGACGACCCCGAATGGACGCGAATTCAGTTTCCTAAATCCATAGGGACAAATTATGAAAAGAAATCCAAAAACTGGGCCTTCTCAATTTTTGCTCCATACCACGTGTACTACCCCCTACGAGGATTATTCGGAAACCGAGTTCCATTCGTTTCAGTTCCGATTTACTTCCGAACGACCCTGAATGGACGCGAATGCAATTTCATAAATCCATAGGGACAAATTACGAAAAGAAATCCAAAAAACGGGCCGCCCCAATTTTTGCTCCATACCTCGTGTACTACCCTCTACGAGGATTATTTAGAAACCGAGTTCCATTCATTTCAGCTAAGATTCTTTTCCGGACGACCCCAAATGAACGCGAATGCAATTTCATAAATACATAGGGAAAAATTATGAAAAGATATCCAAAAAATGGGTCACCTCAATTTTTGCTCAAAACCTCGTGTACTACCCCCTACGAGGATTATTCGGAAACCGAGTTCCATTCGTTTCAGCTCTGATTCACTTCCGGAAGACCCCGAATGAACGCGAATACAATTAAATATATCCATAGGGACAAATTATGAAAAGATATCCAAAAAACGGGCTACCTCAATTTTCGCTCCATACCTCATGTACTCCCCCTAGAAGGATTATTCGGAAACCGAGTTCCATTCGTTTCAACTCCGATTCACTTCCGGACGACCCCGAATGGACGCGAATGCAATTTCATAAATCCATAGGGACAAATTTGAAAATATAACCAAAAACGGGTCGCCTCAATTTTTCCTCCATACTACATGTACTACCCCCTACGAGGATTATTCGAAAACCGAGATCTATTTCATTCAGCTTCGATTCACTTCCGGACGACCCCCAATGAATGCGAATGCAATTTCATAAATCCATAGGGACAAATTATGAAAAGTTATCCAAAAAATGGGCCACCTCAGTTTTTGCTCCATACCTCGTGTACTACCCCCTACGAGGATTATTCGAAAACCGAGTTCCATTCGTTTCAGCTCCGATTCACTTCCGGACGACCCCGAATGGACGCGAATTCAGTTTCCTAAATCCCCAGGGACAAATTATGAAAAGAAATCCAAAAAACGGGCCGCCCCATTTTTTGCTCCATACCTCGTGTACTACCCCCTACGAGGATTATTCGGAAACCGAGTTCCATTCGTTTCAGCTCCGATTCATTTCCGGATGACCCCGAATGGACGCGAATTCAGTTTCCTAAATCCATAGGGACAAATTATGAAGAGAAATCCAAAAAATGGGCCTCCTCAATTTTTGCTCCATACCACGTGTACTACCCCCTACGAGGATTATTCGGAAACCGAGTTCCATTCGTTTCAGTTCCGATTTACTTCCGGACGACCCTGAATGGACGCGAATGCAATTTCATAAATCCATAGGGACAAATTACGAAAAGAAATCCAAAAAACGGGCCGCCCCAATTTTTGCTCCATACCTCGTGTACTACCCCCTACGAGGATTATTTAGAAACCGAGTTCCATTCATTTCAGCTAAGATTCTTTTCCGGATGACCCCAAATGAACGCGAATGCATTTTCATAAATCCATAGGGAAAAATTATAAAAAGATATCCAAAAAATGGGCCGCCTCAATTTTTGCTCAAAACCTCGTGTACTACCCCCTACGAGGATTATTCGGAAACCGAGTTCCATTCGTTTCAGCTCTGATTCACTTCCAGAAGACCCCGAATGAACGCCAATACAATTAAATATATCCATAGGGACAAATTATGAAAAGATATCCAAAAATCGGGCCACCTCAATTTTTGCTCCATACCTCATGTACTCCCCCTAGAAGGATTATTCAGAAACCGAGTTCCATTCGTTTCAACTCCGATTCACTTCCGGACGACCCCGAATGGACGCGAATGCAATTTCATAAATCCATAGGGACAAATTTGAAAATATAACCAAAAACGGGTCGCCTTAATTTTTGCTCCATACTACATGTACTACCCCCTACGAGGATTATTCGAAAACCGAGTTCCATTTCATTCAGCTTTGATTCACTTCTGGACGACCCCCAATGAACGCGAATGCAATTTCATAAATCCATAGGGACATATTATGAAAAGTTATCCAAAAAATGGGCCACCTCAGTTTTTGCTCCATACCTCGTGTACTACCCCCTACGAGGATTATTCGGAAACCGAGTTCCATTCGTTTCAGCTCCGATTCACTTCCGGACGACCCCGAATGGACGCGAATTCAGTTTCCTAAATCCACAGGGACAAATTATGAAAAGAAATCCAAAAAACGGGCCGCCTCAATTTTTGCTCCATACCTCATGTACTACCCCCTACGAGGATTATTCGGAAACCGAGTTCCATTCGTTTCAGTTCCGATTTACTTCCGGACGACCCCGAACGGACGCGAATACAATTTCATAAATCCATAGGGACAAATTATGAAAAGAAATGCAAAAAACGGGCCTCCTCAATTTTTTCTCCATACCTCATGTACTACCCCTACGAGGATTATTCGGAAACCGAGTTCCATTCGTTTCACATCCGATTTACTTCCGGACGACCCCGAATGGATGCGAATGCAATTTCATAAATCCATAAGGACAAATTATAAAAACAAATCCAAAAAATGGGCCGCCTCAATTTTTGCTCCATACCTCGTGTACTAGCCCCTACGAGGATTATTTGGAAACCGAGTTCCATTCGTTTCAGCTCCGATTCACTTCCGGACGACCCCGAATGGACGCGAATTCAGTTTCCTAAATCCATAGGGACAAATTATGAAAAGAAATCCAAAAAATGGGCCTCCTCAAATTTTGCTCCATACCACGTGTACTACCCCCTACGAGGATTATTCGGAAACCGAGTTCCATTCGTTTCAGTTCCGATTTACTTCCGGATGACCTTGAATGGACGCGAATGCAATTTCATAAATCCATGGGGACAAATTACGAAAAGAAATCCAAAAAACGGGCCGCCCCAATTTTTGCTCCATACCTCGTGTACTACCCCCTACGAGGATTATTCAGAAACCGAGTTCCATTCATTTCAGCTAAGATTCTTTTCCGGACGACCCCAAATGAACGCGAATGCAATTTCATAAATCCACAGGGACTAATTATGAAAAGAAATCCAAAAAACGGGCCGACTCAATTTTTGCTCCATACCTCATGTACTACCCCCTACGAGGATTATTCGAAAACCGAGTTCCATTCGTTTCAGTTCCGATTTACTTCCGGACGACCCCGAATGGACGCGAATGCAATTTCATAAATCCATAGGGACAAATTATGAAAAGATATCCAAAAAACGGGCCTCCTCAATTTTTTCTCCATACCTCATGTACTACCCTCTACGAGGATTATTCAGAAACCTAGTTCCATTCGTTTCAGATTCGATTTACTTCCGGACGACCCCGAATGGATGCGAATGCAATTTCATAAATCCATAAGGACAAATTATAAAAAAACAAATCCAAAAAATGGGCCGCCTCAATTTTTGCTCCATACCTTGTGTACTACCCCCTACGAGGATTATTCGGAAACCGAGTTCCATTCGTTTCAGCTCCGATTCACTTCCGGACGACCCCGAATGGACGCGAATTCAGTTTCCTAAATCCATAGGGACAAATTATGAAAAGAAATCCAAAAAATGGGCCTCCTCAATTTTTGCTCCATACCACGTGTACTACCCCCTACGATGATTATTCGGAAACCGAGTTCCATTCGTTTCAGTTCCGATTTACTTCCGGACGACCCTGAATGGACGCGAATGCAATTTCATAAATCCATAGGGACAAATTACGAAAAGAAATCCAAAAAACGGGTCTCCCCAATTTTTGCTCCATACCTCATGTACTACCCCCTACGAGGATTATTCAGAAACCGAGTTCCATTCGTTTCAGCTAAGATTCTTTTCTGGATGACCCCAAATGAACGCGAATGCAATTTCATAAATCCATAGGGAAAAATTATGAAAAGATATCCAAAAAATGGGTCGCCTCAATTTTTGCTCAAAACCTCGTGTACTACCCCCTACGAGGATTATTTGGAAACTGAGTTCCATTCGTTTCAACTCCGATTCACTTCCGGGGACGCGAATGCAATTTCATAAATGCATAGGGAAAAATTTGAAAATATAACCAAAAAACGGGTCACCTCAATTTTTGCTCCAAATTACATGTACTACCCCCTACGAGGATTATTCGAAAACCAAGTTCCATTTCATTCAGCTTCGATTCACTTCCGGACGACCCCCAATGAACGCGAATGCAATTTCATAAATCCATAGGGACAAATTATGAAAAGTTATCCAAAAAATGGGCCGCCTCAGTTTTGGCTCCATACCTCGTGTACTACCCCCTACGAGGATTATTCGGAAACCGAGTTCCATTCGTTCAGCTCCGATTCACTTCCGGACGACCCCGAATGGACGCAAATTCAGTTTCCTAAATCCACAGGGACAAATTATGAAAAGAAATCCAAAAAACGGGCCGCCTTAATTTTTGCTCCATACCTCATGTACTACCCCCTACGAGGATTTTTCGGAAACCGAGTTCCATTCGTTTCAGTTCCGATTTACTTCCGGACGACCCCGAATGGACGCGAATGCAATTTCATAAATCCATAGGGACAAATTATGAAAAGAAATCCAAAAAACGGGCCTCTTCAATTTTTTCTCCATACCTCATGTACTACCCCTTTCGAGGATTATTCGGAAACCGAGTTCCATTCGTTTCAGATCCGATTTAATTCCGGACGACCCCGAATGGATGTGAATGCAATTTCATAAATCCATAGGGACAAATTATAAAAACAAATCCAAAAAATGGGCTGCCTCAATTTTTGCTCCATACCTCGTGTACTACCCCCTACGAGGATTATTCGGAAACCGAGTTCCATTCGTTTTACCTCCGATTCACTTCCGGACGACCCCGAATGGACGCGAATTCAGTTTCCTAAATCTATAGGGACAAATTATGAAAAGAAATCCAAAAAATGGCCCTCCTCAATTTTTGCTCCATACCACGTGTACTACCCCCTACGAGGATTATTCGGAAACCGAGTTCCATTCGTTTCAGATCCGATTTACTTCCGGACGTCCCTGAATGGACGCGAATGCAATTTCATAAATCCATAGGGACAAATTACGAATAAAATCCAAAAAAGGGCCGCCCCAATTTTTGCTCCATACCTCGTGTACTACCCCCTACGAGGATTATTCAGAAACCGAATTCCATTCGTTTCAGCTAAGATTCCTTTTCGGACGACCCCAAATGAACGCGAATGCAATTTCATAAATCCATAGGGAAAAATTATGAAAAGATATCCAAAAAATGGGCCGCCTCAATTTTTCCTCAAAACCTCGTGTACTACCCCTACGAGGATTATTCGGAAACCGAGTTCCATTCGTTTCAGCTCTGATTCACTTCCGGAAGACCCCGAATGAACGCGAATACAATTAAATATATCCATAGGGACAAATTATGAAAAGAAATCCAAAAAACGGGCCGCCTCAATTTTTGCTCCATACCTCATGTACTACCCCCTACGAGGATTATTCGGAAACCGAGTTCTATTCGTTTCAGTTCCGATTTACTTCCGGACGACCCCGAATGGACGCGAATGCAATTTCATAAATCCATAGGGACAAATTATGAAAAGAAATCCAAAAAAAGGGCCTCCTCAATTTTTTCTCCATACCTCATGTACTACCCCCTACGAGGATTATTCGGAAATCGAGTTCCATTCGTTTCAGATCCGATTTACTTCCGGACGACCCCGAATGGATGTGAATGCAATTTGATAAATCCATATGGAAAAATTATAAAAACAAATCCAAAATATGGGCCGCCTCAATTTTTGCTCCATACCTCGTGTACTACCCCCTACGAGGATTATTCGGAAACCGAGTTCCATTCGTTTCAGCTCCGATTCACTTCCGGACGACCCCGAATGGACGCAAATTCAGTTTTCTAAATCCATAGGGACAAATTATGAAAAGAAATCCAAAAAATGGGCCTCCTCAATTTTTGCTCCATACCACGTGTAGTACCCCCCTATGAGGATTATTCGGAAACCGAGTTCCATTCGTTTCAGTTCCGATTTACTTCCGGACGACCCTGAATGGACGCGAATGCAATTTCATAAATCCATAGGGACAAATTATGAAAAGAAATCCAAAAAACGGGCCACCCCAATTTTTGCTCCATACCTCCTGTACTACCCCCTACGAGGATTATTCAGAAACCGAGTTCCATTCGTTTCAGCTAAGATTCTTTTCCGGACGACCCCAAATGACCGCGAATGCAATTTCATAAATCCATAGGGAAAAATTATGAAAAGATATCCAAAAAATGGGCCGCCTCAATTTTTGCTCAAAACCTCGTGTACTACCCCTTACGAGGATTATTCGGAAACCGAGTTCCATTCGTTTCAGCTCTGATTCACTTCCGGAAGACCCCGAATGAACGCGAATACAATTAAATATATCCATAGGGACAAATTATGAAAAGATATCCAAAAAACGGGCCACCTCAATTTTTGCTCCATACCTCGTGTACTACCCCTAGAAGGATTATTCGGAAACCGAGTTCCATTCGTTTCAACTCCGATTCACTTCCGGACGACCCCGAATGGACGCGAATGCAATTTCATAAATCCATAGGGACAAATTATGAAAAGAAATCCAAAAAACGGGCCTCCTCAATTTTTTCTCCATACCTCATGTACTACCCCCTACGAGGATTATTCGGAAACCGAGTTCCATTCGTTTCAGATCCGATTTACTTCCGGACGACCCCGAATGGATGCGAATGCAATTTCACAAATCCATAGGGACAAATTATAAAAACAAATCCAAAAAATGGGCCGCCTCAATTTTTGCTCCATACCTCGTGTACTACCCCCTACGAGGATTATTCGGAAACCGAGTTCCATTCGTTTCAGCTCCGATTCACTTCCGGACGACCCCGAATGGACGCGAATTCAGTTTCCTAAATCCATAGGGACAAATTATGAAAAGAAATCCAAAAACTGGGCCTCCTCAATTTTTGCTCCATACCACGTGTACTACCCCCTACGAGGATTATTCGGAAACCGAGTTCCATTCGTTTCAGTTCCGATTTACTTCCGAACGACCCTGAATGGACGCGAATGCAATTTCATAAATCCATAGGGACAAATTACGAAAAGAAATCCAAAAAACGGGCCGCCCCAATTTTTGCTCCATACCTCGTGTACTACCCCCTACGAGGATTATTCAGAAACCGAGTTCCATTCGTTTCAGCTAAGATTCTTTTCCGGACGACCCCAAATGAACGCGAATGCAATTTCATAAATACATAGGGAAAAATTATGAAAAGATATCCAAAAAATGGGTCGCCTCAATTTTTGCTCAAAACCTCGTGTACTACCCCCTACGAGGATTATTCGGAAACCGAGTTCCATTCGTTTCAGCTCTGATTCACTTCCGGAAGACCCCGAATGAACGCGAATACAATTAAATATATCCATAGGGACAAATTATGAAAAGATATCCAAAAAACGGGCCACCTCAATTTTCACTCCATACCTCATGTACTCCCCCTAGAAGGATTATTCGGAAACCGAGTTCCATTCGTTTCAACTCCGATTCACTTCCGGACGACCCCGAATGGACGCGAATGCAATTTCATAAATCCATAGGGACAAATTTGAAAATATAACCAAAAACGGGTCGCCTCAATTTTTCCTCCATACTACATGTACTACCCCCTACGAGGATTATTCGAAAACCGAGATCTATTTCATTCAGCTTCGATTCACTTCCGGACGACCCCCAATGAATGCGAATGCAATTTCATAAATCCATAGGGACAAATTATGAAAAGTTATCCAAAAAATGGGCCACCTCAGTTTTTGCTCCATACCTCGTGTACTACCCCCTATGAGGATTATTCGAAAACCGAGATCCATTCGTTTCAGCTCCGATTCACTTCCGGACGACCCCGAATGGACGCGAATTCAGTTTCCTAAATCCCCAGGGACAAATTATGAAAAGAAATCCAAAAAACGGGCCGCCCCATTTTTTGCTCCATACCTCGTGTACTACCCCCTACGAGGATTATTCGGAAACCGAGTTCCATTCGTTTCAACTCCGATTCACTTCCGGACGACCCCGAATGGACGCGAATGCAATTTCATAAATCCATAGGGACAAATTTGAAAATATAACCAAAAACGGGTCGCCTCAATTTTTCCTCCATACTACATGTACTACCCCCTACGAGGATTATTCGAAAACCGAGTTCTATTTCATTCAGCTTCGATTCACTTCCGGACGACCCCCAATGAACGCGAATGCAATTTCATAAATCCATAGGGACAAATTATGAAAAGTTATCCAAAAAATGGGCCACCTCAGTTTTTGCTCCATACCTCGTGTACTACCCCCTACGAGGATTATTCGAAAACCGAGTTCCATTCGTTTCAGCTCCGATTCACTTCCGGACGACCCCGAATGGACGCGAATGCAATTTCATAAATGCATAGGGAAAAATTTAAAAATATAACAAAAAAACGGGTCACCTCAATTTTTGCTCCATACTACATGTACTACCCCCTACGAGGATTATTCGAAAACCAAGTTCCATTTCATTCAGCTTCGATTCACTTCCGGACGACCCCGAATGGACGCGAATTCAGTTTCCTAAATCCACAGGGACAAACTATGAAAAGAAATCTAAAAAATGGGCCACCTCAATTTTTGCTCCATACCTCATGTACTACCCCCTACGAGGATTATTCAGAAACCGAGTTCCATTCGTTTTAGTTCCGATTTACTTTCGGACGACCCCGAATGGACGTGAATGCAATTTCATAAATCCATAGGGACAAATTATGAAAAGAAATCCAAAAAACGGGCCTCCTCAATTTTTTCTCCATACCTCATGTACTACCCCCTACGAGGATTATTCGGAAACCGAGTTCCATTCGTTTCAGATCCGATTTACTTCCGGACGACCCCGAATGGACGCGAATTCAGTTTCCTAAATCCATAAGGACAAATTATGAAAAGAAATCCAAAAACTGGGCCTCCTCAATTTTTGCTCCATACCACGTGTACTACCCCCTACGAGGATTATTCGGAAACCGAGTTCCATTCGTTTCAGTTCCGATTTACTTCCGAACGACCCTGAATGGACGCGAATGCAATTTCATAAATCCATAGGGACAAATTACGAAAAGAAATCCAAAAAACGGGCCGCCCCAATTTTTGCTCCATACCTCGTGTACTACCCCCTACGAGGATTATTCAGAAACCGAGTTCCATTCATTTCAGCTAAGATTCTTTTCCGGGCGACCCCAAATGAACGCGAATGCAGTTTCATAAATACATAGGGAAAAATTATGAAAAGATATCCAAAAAATGGGTCGCCTCAATTTTTGCTCAAAACCTCGTGTACTACCCCCTACGAGGATTATTCGGAAACCGAGTTCCATTCGTTTCAGCTCTGATTCACTTCCGGAAGACCCCGAATGAACGCGAATACAATTAAATATATCCATAGGGACAAATTATGAAAAGATATCCAAAAAACGGGCAACCTCAATTTTCGCTCCATACCTCATGTACTCCCCCTAGAAGGATTATTCGGAAACCGAGTTCCATTCGTTTCAACTCCGATTCACTTCCGGACGACCCCGAATGGACGCGAATGCAATTTCAAAAATCCATAGGGACAAATTTGAAAATATAACCAAAAACGGGTCGCCTCAATTTTTCCTCCATACTACATGTACTACCCCCTACGAGGATTATTCGAAAACCGAGATCTATTTCATTCAGCTTCGATTCACTTCCGGACGACCCCCAATGAATGCGAATGCAATTTCATAAATCCATAGGGACAAATTATGAAAAGTTATCCAAAAAATGGGCCACCTCAGTTTTTGCTCCATACCTCGTGTACTACCCCCTACGAGGATTATTCAAAAACCGAGTTCCATTCGTTTCAGCTCCGATTCACTTCCGGACGACCCCGAATGGACGCGAATTCAGTTTCCTAAATCCCCAGGGACAAATTATGAAAAGAAATCCAAAAAACGGGCCGCCCCATTTTTTGCTCCATACCTCGTGTACTACCCCCTACGAGGATTATTCGGAAACCGAGTTCCATTCGTTTCAGCTCCGATTCATTTCCGGACGACCCCGAATGGACGCGAATTCAGTTTCCTAAATCCATAGGGACAAATTATGAAGAGAAATCCAAAAAATGGGCCTCCTCAATTTTTGCTCCATACCACGTGTACTACCCCCTACGAGGATTATTCGGAAACCGAGTTCCATTCGTTTCAGTTCCGATTTACTTCCGGACGACCCTGAATGGACGCGAATGCAATTTTATAAATCCATAGGGACAAATTACGAAAAGAAATCCAAAAAACGGGCCGCCCCAATTTTTGCTCCATACCTCGTGTACTACCCCCTACGAGGATTATTCAGAAACCGAGTTCCATTCATTTCAGCTAAGATTCTTTTCCGGATGACCCCAAATGAACGCGAATGCATTTTCATAAATCCATAGGGAAAAATTATAAAAAGATATCCAAAAAATGGGCCGCCTCAATTTTTGCTCAAAACCTCGTGTACTACCCCCTACGAGGATTATTCGGAAACCGAGTTCCATTCGTTTCAGCTCTGATTCACTTCCAGAAGACCCCGAATGAACGCCAATACAATTAAATATATCCATAGGGACAAATTATGAAAAGATATCCAAAAATCGGGCCACCTCAATTTCTGCTCCATACCTCATGTACTCCCCCTAGAAGGATTATTCAGAAACCAAGTTCCATTCGTTTCAACTCCGATTCACTTTCGGACGACCCCGAATGGACGCGAATGCAATTTCATAAATCCATAAGGACAAATTTGAAAATATAACCAAAAACGGGTCGCCTTAATTTTTGCTCCATACTACATGTACTACCCCCTACGAGGATTATTCGAAAACCGAGTTCCATTTCATTCAGCTTTGATTCACTTCTGGACGACCCCCAATGAACGCGAATGCAATTTCATAAATCCATAGGGACATATTATGAAAAGTTATCCAAAAAATGGGCCACCTCAGTTTTTGCTCCATACCTCGTGTACTACCCCCTACGAGGATTATTCGGAAACCGAGTTCCATTCGTTTCAGCTCCGATTCACTTCCGGACGACCCCGAATGGACGCGAATTCAGTTTCCTAAATCCACAGGGACAAATTATGAAAAGAAATCCAAAAAACGGGCCGCCTCAATTTTTGCTCCATACCTCATGTACTACCCCCTACGAGGATTATTCGGAAACCGAGTTCCATTCGTTTCAGTTCCGATTTACTTCCGGACGACCCCGAACGGACGCGAATACAATTTCATAAATCCATAGGGACAAATTATGAAAAGAAATGCAAAAAACGGGCCTCCTCAATTTTTTCTCCATACCTCATGTACTACCCCTACGAGGATTATTCGGAAACCGAGTTCCATTCGTTTCACATCCGATTTACTTCCGGACGACCCCGAATGGATGCGAATGCAATTTCATAAATCCATAAGGACAAATTATAAAAACAAATCCAAAAAATGGGCCGCCTCAATTTTTGCTCCATACCTCGTGTACTAGCCCATACGAGGATTATTTGGAAACCGAGTTCCATTCGTTTCAGCTCCGATTCACTTCCGGACGACCCCGAATGGACGCGAATTCAGTTTCCTAAATCCATAGGGACAAATTATGAAAAGAAATCCAAAAAATGGGCCTCCTCAAATTTTGCTCCATACCACGTGTACTACCCCCTACGAGGATTATTCGGAAACCGAGTTCCATTCGTTTCAGTTCCGATTTACTTCCGGATGACCCTGAATGGACGCGAATGCAATTTCATAAATCCATGGGGACAAATTACGAAAAGAAATCCAAAAAACGGGCCACCCCAATTTTTGCTCCATACCTCGTGTACTACCCCCTACGAGGATTATTCAGAAACCGAGTTCCATTCATTTCAGCTAAGATTCTTTTTCGGACGACCCCAAATGAACGCGAATGCAATTTCATAAATCCACAGGGACTAATTATGAAAAGAAATCCAAAAAACGGGCCGACTCAATTTTTGCTCCATACCTCATGTACTACCCCCTACGAGGATTATTCGAAAACCGAGTTCCATTCGTTTCAGTTCCGATTTACTTCCGGACGACCCCGAATGGACGCGAATGCAATTTCATAAATCCATAGGGACAAATTATGAAAAGATATCCAAAAAACGGGCCTCCTCAATTTTTTCTCCATACCTCATGTACTACCCTCTACGAGGATTATTCAGAAACCGAGTTCCATTCGTTTCAGATTCGATTTACTTCCGGACGACCCCGAATGGATGCGAATGCAATTTCATAAATCCATAAGGACAAATTATAAATAAACAAATCCAAAAAATGGGCCGCCTCAATTTTTGCTCCATACCTTGTGTACTACCCCCTACGAGGATTATTCGGAAACCGAGTTCCATTCGTTTCAGCTCCGATTCACTTCCGGACGACCCCGAATGGACGCGAATTCAGTTTCCTAAATCCATAGGGACAAATTACGAAAAGAAATCCAAAAAACGGGCCACCCCAATTTTTGCTCCATACCTCGTGTACTACCCCCTACGAGGATTATTCAGAAACCGAGTTCCATTCATTTCAGCTAAGATTCTTTTCCGGATGACCCCAAATGAACGCGAATGCATTTTCATAAATCCATAGGGAAAAATTATAAAAAGATATCCAAAAAATGGGCCGCCTCAATTTTTGCTCAAAACCTCGTGTACTACCCCCTACGAGGATTATTCGGAAACCGAGTTCCATTCGTTTCAGCTCTGATTCACTTCCAGAAGACCCCGAATGAACGCCAATACAATTAAATATATCCATAGGGACAAATTATGAAAAGATATCCAAAAATCGGGCGACCTCAATTTTTGCTCCATACCTCATGTACTCCCCCTAGAAGGATTATTCAGAAACCGAGTTCCATTCGTTTCAACTCCGATTCACTTCCGGACGACCCCGAATGGACGCGAATGCAATTTCATAAATCCATAGGGACAAATTTGAAAATATAACCAAAAACGGGTCGCCTTAATTTTTGCTCCATACTACATGTACTACCCCCTACGAGGATTATTCGAAAACCGAGTTCCATTTCATTCAGCTTTGATTCACTTCTGGACGACCCCCAATGAACGCGAATGCAATTTCATAAATCCATAGGGACATATTATGAAAAGTTATCCAAAAAATGGGCCACCTCAGTTTTTGCTCCATACCTCGTGTACTACCCCCTACGAGGATTATTCGGAAACCGAGTTCCATTCGTTTCAGCTCCGATTCACTTCCGGACGACCCCGAATGGACGCGAATTCAGTTTCCTAAATCCACAGGGACAAATTATGAAAAGAAATCCAAAAAACGGGCCGCCTCAATTTTTGCTCCATACCTCATGTACTACCCCCTACGAGGATTATTCGGAAACCGAGTTCCATTCGTTTCAGTTCCGATTTACTTCCGGACGACCCCGAACGGACGCGAATACAATTTCATAAATCCATAGGGACAAATTATGAAAAGAAATGCAAAAAACGGGCCTCCTCAATTTTTTCTCCATACCTCATGTACTACCCCTACGAGGATTATTCGGAAACCGAGTTCCATTCGTTTCACATCCGATTTACTTCCGGACGACCCCGAATGGATGCGAATGCAATTTCATAAATCCATAAGGACAAATTATAAAAACAAATCCAAAAAATGGGCCGCCTCAATTTTTGCTCCATACCTCGTGTACTAGCCCCTACGAGGATTATTTGGAAACCGAGTTCCATTCGTTTCAGCTCCGATTCACTTCCGGACGACCCCGAATGGACGCGAATTCAGTTTCCTAAATCCATAGGGACAAATTATGAAAAGAAATCCAAAAAATGGGCCTCCTCAAATTTTGCTCCATACCACGTGTACTACCCCCTACGAGGATTATTCGGAAACCGAGTTCCATTCGTTTCAGTTCCGATTTACTTCCGGATGACCCTGAATGAACGCGAATGCAATTTCATAAATCCATGGGGACAAATTACGAAAAGAAATCCAAAAAACGGGCCGCCCCAATTTTTGCTCCATACCTCGTGTACTACCCCTACGAGGATTATTCAGAAACCGAGTTCCATTCATTTCAGCTAAGATTCTTTTCCGGACGACCCCAAATGAACGCGAATGCAATTTCATAAATCCACAGGGACTAATTATGAAAAGAAATCCAAAAAACGGGCCGACTCAATTTTTGCTCCATACCTCATGTACTACCCCCTACGAGGATTATTCGAAAACCGAGTTCCATTCGTTTCAGTTCCGATTTACTTCCGGACGACCCCGAATGGACGCGAATGCAATTTCATAAATCTATAGGGACAAATTATGAAAAGATATCCAAAAAACGGGCCTCCTCAATATTTTCTCCATACCTCATGTACTACCCTCTACGAGGATTATTCAGAAACCGAGTTCCATTCGTTTCAGATTCGATTTACTTCCGGACGACCCCGAATGGATGCGAATGCAATTTCATAAATCCATAAGGACAAATTATAAAAAAACAAATCCAAAAAATAGGCCGCCTCAATTTTTGCTCCATACCTTGTGTACTACCCCCTACGAGGATTATTCGGAAACCGAGTTCCATTCGTTTCAGCTCTGATTCACTTCCGGACGACCCCGAATGGACGCGAATTCAGTTTCCTAAATCCATAGGGACAAATTATGAAAAGAAATCCAAAAAATGGGCCTCCTCAAATTTTGCTCCATACCACGTGTACTACCCCCTACGAGGATTATTCGGAAACCGAGTTCCATTCGTTTCAGTTCCGATTTACTTCCGGATGACCCTGAATGGACGCGAATGCAATTTCATAAATCCATGGGGACAAATTACGAAAAGAAATCCAAAAAACGGGCCGCCCCAATTTTTGCTCCATACCTCGTGTACTACCCCCTACGAGGATTATTCAGAAACCGAGTTCCATTCGTTTCAGCTAAGATTCTTTTCTGGATGACCCCAAATGAACGCGAATGCAATTTCATAAATCCATAGGGAAAAATTATGAAAAGATATCCAAAAAATGGGTCGCCTCAATTTTTGCTCAAAACCTCGTGTACTACCCCCTACGAGGATTATTTGGAAACTGAGTTCCATTCGTTTCATCTCCGATTCACTTCCGGGGACGCGAATGCAATTTCATAAATGCATAGGGAAAAATTTGAAAATATAACCAAAAAACGGGTCACCTCAATTTTTGCTCTATACTACATGTACTACCCCCTACGAGGATTATTCGAAAACCAAGTTCCATTTCATTCAGCTTCGATTCACTTCCGGACGACCCCCAATGAACGCGAATGCAATTTCATAAATCCATAGGGACAAATTATGAAAAGTTATCCAAAAAATGGGCCGCCTCAGTTTTGGCTCCATACCTCGTGTACTACCCCCTACGAGGATTATTCGGAAACCGAGTTCCATTCGTTCAGCTCCGATTCACTTCCGGACGACCCCGAATGGACGCAAATTCAGTTTCCTAAATCCACAGGGACAAATTATGAAAAGAAATCCAAAAAACGGGCCGCCTTAATTTTTGCTCCATACCTCATGTACTACCCCCTACGAGGATTTTTCGGAAACCGAGTTCCATTCGTTTCAGTTCCGATTTACTTCCGGACGACCCCGAATGGACGCGAATGCAATTTCATAAATCCATAGGGACAAATTATGAAAAGAAATCCAAAAAACGGGCCTCTTCAATTTTTTCTCCATACCTCATGTACTACCCCTTTCGAGGATTATTCGGAAACCGAGTTCCATTCGTTTCAGATCCGATTTAATTACGGACGACCCCGAATGGATGCGAATGCAATTTCATAAATCCATAGGGACAAATTATAAAAACAAATCCAAAAAATGGCTGCCTCAATTTTTGCTCCATACCTCGTGTACTACCCCCTACGAGGATTATTCGGAAACCGAGTTCCATTCGTTTTACCTCCGATTCACTTCCGGACGACCCCGAATGGACGCGAATTCAGTTTCCTAAATCTATAGGGACAAATTATGAAAAGAAATCCAAAAAATGGCCCTCCTCAATTTTTGCTCCATACCACGTGTACTACCCCCTACGAGGATTATTCGGAAACCGAGTTCCATTCGTTTCAGATCCGATTTACTTCCGGACGACCCTGAATGGACGCGAATGCAATTTCATAAATCCATAGGGACAAATTACAAAAAAAATCCAAAAAAGGGCCGCCCCAATTTTTGCTCCATACCTCGTGTACTACCCCCTACGAGGATTATTCAGAAACCGAATTCCATTCGTTTCAGCTAAGATTCCTTTTCGGACGACTCCAAATGAACGCGAATGCAATTTCATAAATCCATAGGGAAAAATTATGAAAAGATATCCAAAAAATGGGCCGCCTCAATTTTTCCTCAAAACCTCGTGTACTACCCCTACGAGGATTATTCGGAAACCGAGTTCCATTCGTTTCAGCTCTGATTCACTTCCGGAAGACCCCGAATGAACGCGAATACAATTAAATATATCCATAGGGACAAATTATGAAAAGAAATCCAAAAAACGGGCCGCCTCAATTTTTGCTCCATACCTCATGTACTACCCCCTACGAGGATTATTCGGAAACCGAGTTATATTCGTTTCAGTTCCGATTTACTTCCGGACGACCCCGAATGGACGCGAATGCAATTTCATAAATCCATAGGGACAAATTATGAAAAGAAATCCAAAAAAAGGGCCTCCTCAATTTTTTCTCCATACCTCATGTACTACCCCCTACGAGGATTATTCGGAAACCGAGTTCCATTCGTTTCAGCTCCGATTCACTTCCGGACGACCCCGAATGGACGCAAATTCAGTTTTCTAAATCCATAGGGACAAATTATGAAAAGAAATCCAAAAAATGGGCCTCCTCAATTTTTGCTCCATACCACGTGTAGTACCCCCCTACGAGGATTATTCGGAAACCGAGTTCCATTCGTTTCAGTTCCGATTTACTTCCGGACGACCCTGAATGGACGCGAATGCAATTTCATAAATCCATAGGGACAAATTATGAAAAGAAATCCAAAAAACGGGCCACCCCAATTTTTGCTCCATACCTCCTGTACTACCCCCTACGAGGATTATTCAGAAACCGAGTTCCATTCGTTTCAGCTAAGATTCTTTTCCGGACGACCCCAAATGACCGCGAATGCAATTTCATAAATCCATAGGGAAAAATTATGAAAAGATATCCAAAAAATGGGCCGCCTCAATTTTTGCTCAAAACCTCGTGTACTACCCCTTACGAGGATTATTCGGAAACCGAGTTCCATTCGTTTCAGCTCTGATTCACTTCCGGAAGACCCCGAATGAACGCGAATACAATTAAATATATCCATAGGGACAAATTATGAAAAGATATCCAAAAAACGGGCCACCTCAATTTTTGCTCCATACCTCGTGTACTACCCCCTAGAAGGATTATTCGGAAACCGAGTTCCATTCGTTTCAACTCCGATTCACTTCTGGACGAACCCGAATGGACGCGAATGCAATTTCATAAATCCATAGGGACAAATTTGAAAATATAACCAAAAAACGGGTCGCCTCAATTTTTGCTCCATACTACATGTACTACCCCATACGAGGATTATTCGAAAACCGAGTTCCATTTCATTCAGCTTCGATTCACTTCCGGACGACCCCCAATGAACGCAAATGCAATTTTATAAATCCATAGGGACAAATTATGAAAAGAAATCCAAAAAACGGGCCACCCCAATTTTTGCTCCATACCTCCTGTACTACCCCCTACGAGGATTATTCAGAAACCGAGTTCCATTCGTTTCAGCTAAGATTCTTTTCCGGACGACCCCAAATGACCGCGAATGCAATTTCATAAATCCATAGGGAAAAATTATGAAAAGATATCCAAAAAATGGGCCGCCTCAATTTTTGCTCAAAACCTCGTGTACTACCCCTTACGAGGATTATTCGGAAACCGAGTTCCATTCGTTTCAGCTCTGATTCACTTCCGGAAGACCCCGAATGAACGTGAATACAATTAAATATATCCATAGGGACAAATTATGAAAAGATATCCAAAAAATGGGCCACCTCAATTTTTGCTCCATACCTCGTGTACTACCCCCTAGAAGGATTATTCGGAAACCGCGTTCCATTTGTTTCACTCCGATTCACTTCCGGACGACCCCGAATGGACGCGAATGCCATTTCATAAATCCATAGGGACAAATTTGAATATATAACCAAAAAACGGGTCACCTCAATTTTTGCTCCATACTACATGTACTACCCCATACGAGGATTATTCGAAAACCGAGTTCCATTTCATTCAGCTTCGATTCACTTCCGGACGACCCCCAATGAACGCAAATGCAATTTCATAAATCCATAGGGACAAATTATGAAAAGATATCCAAAAAATGGGCCGCCTCAGTTTTTGCTCCATACCTCGTGTACTACCCCTTACGAGGATTATTCAAAAACCGAGTTCCATTCGTTTCAGCTCTGATTCACTTCCGGAAGACCCCGAATGAACGCGAATACAATTAAATATATCCATAGGGACAAATTATGAAAAGATATCCAAAAAACGGGCCACCTCAATTTTTGCTCCATACCTCGTGTACTACCCCCTAGAAGGATTATTCGGAAATCGAGTTCCATTCGTTTCAACTCCGATTCACTTCCGGACGACCCCGAATGGACGCGAATGCAATTTCATAAATCCATAGGGACAAATTTGAAAATATAACCAAAAAACGGGTCACCTCAATTTTTGCTCCATACTACATGTACTACCCCATACGAGGATTATTCGAAAACCGAGTTCCATTTCATTCAGCTTCGATTCACTTCCGGACGACCCCCAATGAACGCAAATGCAATTTCATAAATCCATAGGGACAAATTATGAAAAGATATCCAAAAAATGGGCCGCCTCAGTTTTTGCTCCATACCTCGTGTACTACCCCCTACAAGGATTATTCAGAAACCGAGTTCCATCCGTTTCAGCTCCGATTCACTTCCGGACGACACCGAATGGACGCGAATACAATTTCATAAATCCATTGGGACAAATTATGAAAAAAAATCCAAAAAATGGGCCGCCCCAATTTTTGCTCCATACCTCGTGTACTACCCCCTACGAGGATTATTCAGAAACCGAGTTCCATTCGTTTCAACTAAGATTCTTTTCCGGACGACCCCAAATGAACGCGAATGCAATTTCATAAATCCATAGGGAAAAATTATGAAAAGATATCCAAAAAATGGTCCGCCTCAATTTTTTCTCAAAACCTCGTGTACTCCCCCTACGAGAATTATTTGGAAATCGAGTTCCATTCGTTTCAGCTCTGATTCACTTCCGGAAGACCCCGAATGAACGCGAATACAATTAAATAAATCCATAGGGACAAATTATGAAAAGATATCCAAAAAATGGGCCACCTCAATTTTTGCTCCATACCTCGTGTACTAACCCTTAGGACGATTATTCGGAAACCGAGTTCCATTCGTTTCAACTCCGGTTCACTTCCAGACGACCCCGAATGGATGCAAATGCAATTTCATAAATCCAAAGGGACAAATTATGAAATGATATCCAAAAATGGTTCGCCTCAATTTTTGCTCCATACTATATGTACTACCCCCTATGAGGATTATTCGGAAACCGAATTCCATTCGTTTCAGCTCCGATTCACTTCCGGACGACCCCGAATGGACGCAAATTCAGTTTTATAAATCCATAGGGACAAATTATGAAAAGAAATCCAAAAAATGGGCCTCCTCAATTTTTGCTCCATACCACGTGTACTACCCCCTACGAGGATTATTCGGAAACCGAGTTCCATTCGTTTCAGATCCGATTTACTTCCGGACGACCCCGAATGGATGCGAATGCAATTTGATAAATCCATAGGGACAAATTATAAAAACAAATCTAAAAAATGGGCCGCCTCAATTTTTGCTCTGTACCTCGTGTACTACCCCCTACGAGGATTATTCGAAAACCGAGTTCCATTCGTTTCAGCTCTGATTCACTTCCGGACGACCCCGAATGGACGCAAATTCAGTTTTCTAAATCAATAGGGACTAATTATGAAAAGAAATCCAAAAAATGGGCCTCCTCAATTTTTGCTCCATACCACGTGTACTACCCCCTACGAGGATTATTCGGAAACCGAGTTCCATTCGTTTCAGTTCCGATTTACTTCCGGACGACCCTGAATGGATGCGAATGCAATTTCATAAATCCATAGGGACAAATTATGAAAAGAAATCCAAAAAACGGGCCGCCCCAATTTTTGCTCCATACCTCGTGTACTACCCTCTACGAGGATTATTCAGAAACCGAGTTCCATTCGTTTCAGCTAAGATTCTTTTCCGGATGACCCCAAATGACCGCGAATGCAATTTCATAAATCCATAGGGAAAAATTATGAAAAGAAATTCAAAAAACGGGCCGCCTCAATTTTTGCTCCATACTATATGTACTACCCCCTACGAGGATTATTCGGAAACCGAGTTCCATCCGTTTCAGCTCCGATTCACTTCCGGACGACACCGAATGGACGCGAATGCAATTTCATAAATCCATTGGGACAAATTATGAAAAAAAATCCAAAAAATGGGCCGCCCCAATTTTTGCTCCATACCTCGTGTACTACCCCCTACGAGGATTATTCAGAAACCGAGTTCCATTCGTTTCAACTAAGATTCTTTTCCGGACGACCCCAAATGAACGCGAATGCAATTTCATAAATCCATAGGGAAAAATTATGAAAAGATATCCAAAAAATGGTCCGCCTCAATTTTTTCTCAAAACCTCGTGTACTCCCCCTACGAGAATTATTCGGAAATCGAGTTCCATTCGTTTCAGCTCTGATTCACTTCCGGAAGACCCCGAATGAACGCGAATACAATTAAATAAATCCATAGGGACAAATTATGAAAAGATATCCAAAAAATGGGCCACCTCAATTTTTGCTCCATACCTCGTGTACTAACCCTTAGGACGATTATTCGGAAACCGAGTTCCATTCGTTTCAACTCCGGTTCACTTCCAGACGACCCCGAATGGATGCAAATGCAATTTCATAAATCCAAAGGGACAAATTATGAAATGATATCCAAAAATGGTTTGCCTCAATTTTTGCTCCATACTATATGTACTACCCCCTACGAGGATTATTCGGAAACCGAATTCCATTCGTTTCAGCTCCGATTCACTTCCGGACGACCCCGAATGGACGCAAATTCAGTTTTCTAAATCCATAGGGACAAATTATGAAAAGAAATCCAAAAAATGGGCCTCCTCAATTTTTGCTCCATACCACGTGTACTACCCCCTACGAGGATTATTCAGAAACCGAGTTCCATTCGTTTCAGATCCGATTTACTTCCGGACGACCCCGAATGGATGCGAATGCAATTTGATAAATCCATAGGGACAAATTATAAAAACAAATCTAAAAAATGGGCCGCCTCAATTTTTGCTCTGTACCTCGTGTACGGTAGTACACGAGGTACAGAGCAAAAATTGAGGCGGCCAAACCGAGTTCCATTCGTTTCAGCTCTGATTCACTTCCGGACGACCCCGAATGGACGCAAATTCAGTTTTCTAAATCAATAGGGACTAATTATGAAAAGAAATCCAAAAAATGGGCCTCCTCAATTTTTGCTCCATACCACGTGTACTACCCCCTACGAGGATTATTCGGAAACCGAGTTCCATTCGTTTCAGTTCCGATTTACTTCCGGACGACCCTGAATGGACGCGAATGCAATTTCATAAATCCATAGGGACAAATTATGAAAAGAAATCCAAAAAACGGGCCGCCCCAATTTTTGCTCCATACCTCGTGTACTACCCTCTACGAGAATTATTCAGAAACCGAGTTCCATTCGTTTCAGCTAAGATTCTTTTCCGGATGACCCCAAATGACCGCGAATGCAATTTCATAAATCCATAGGGAAAAATTATGAAAAGATATTCAAAAAATGGGCCGCCTCAATTTTTGCTCAAAACCTCGTGTACTACCCCCTACGAGGATTATTCGGAAACCGAGTTCCATTCGTTTCAGCTCTGATTCACTTCCGGAAGACCCCGAATGAACGCGAATACAATTAAATATATCCATAGGGACAAATTATGAAAAGATATCCAAACAACGGGCCACCTCAATTTTTGCTCCATACCTCGTGTACTACCCCCTAGAAGGATTATTCGGAAACCGAGTTCCATTCGTTTCAACTCCGATTCACTTCCGGACGACCCCGAATGAACGCGAATGCAATTTCATAAATCCATAGGGACAAATTTGAAAATATAACCAAAAAACGGGTCGCCTCAATTTTTGCTCCATACTACATGTACTACCCCATACGAGGATTATTCGAAAACCGAGTTCCATTTCATTCAGCTTCGATTCACTTCCGAACGACCCCCAATGAACGCAAATGCAATTTCATAAATCCATAGGGACAAATTATGAAAAGACATCCAAAAAATGGGCCGCCTCAGTTTTTGCTCCATACCTCGTGTACTACCCCCTACAAGGATTATTCGGAAACTGAGTTCCATTCGTTTCTGCTCCGATTTACTTCCGGACGACCCCGAATGGACGCGAATTCAGTTTCCTAAATCCAAAGGGACAAAGTATGAAAAGAAATTCAAAAAACGGGCCGCCTCAATTTTTGCTCCATACCTCATGTACTACCCCCTACGAGGATTATTCGGAAACCGAGTTCCATTCGTTTCAGTTCCGATTTACTTCCGGACGACCCTGAATGGACGCGAATACAATTTCATAAATCCATTGGGACAAATTATGAAAAAAAATCCAAAAAATGGGCCGCCGCAATTTTTGCTCCATACCTCGTGTACTACCCCCTACGAGGATTATTCAGAAACCGAGTTCCATTCGTTTCAACTAAGATTCTTTTCCGGACGACCCCAAATGAACGCGAATGCAATTTCATAAATCCATAGGGAAAAATTATGAAATGATATCCAAAAAATGGGCCGCCTCAATTTTTTCTCAAAACCTCGTGTACTACCCCCTACGAGAATTATTCGGAAACCGAGTTCCATTCGTTTCAGCTCTGATTCACTTTAGGAAGACCCCGAATGAACGCGAATACAATTAAATAAATCCTTAGGGACAAATTATGAAAAGATATCCAAAAAATGGGCCACCTCAATTTTTGCTCCATACCTCGTGTACTAACCCTTTGAAGGATTATTCGAAAACCGAGTTCCATTCGTTTCAACTCCGGTTCACTTCCAGACGACCCCGAATGGATGCAAATGCAATTTCATAAATTTAAAGGGACAAATTATGAAAAGATATCCAAAAAATGGTTCGCCTCAATTTTTGCTCCATACTATATGTACTACCCCCTACGAGGATTATTCGGAAACCGAGTTCCATTCGTTTCAGCTCCGATTCACTTCCGGACGACCTCGAATGGACGCAAATTCAGTTTTCTAAATCCATAGGGACAATATATGAAAAGAAATCCAAAAAATGGGCCTCCTCAATTTTTGCTCCATACCACGTGTACTACCCCCTACGAGGATTATTCGAAAACCGAGTTCCATTCGTTTCAGATCCGATTTACTTCCGGATGACCCCGAATGGATGCGAATGCAATTTGATAAATCCATAGGGACAAATTATAAAAACAAATCCAAAAAATGGGCCGCCTCAATTTTTGCTCTGTACCTCGTGTACTACCCCCTACGAGGATTATTCGAAAACCGAGTTCCATTCGTTTCAGCTCTGATTCACTTCCGGACGACCCCGAATGGACGCAAATTCAGTTTTCTAAATCAATAGGGACAAATTATAAAAAGAAATCAAAAAAATGGGCATCCTCAATTTTTGCTCCATACCACGTGTACTACCCCCTACGAGGATTATTCGGAAACCGAGTTCCATTCGTTTCAGTTCCGATTTACTTCCGGACGACTCTGAATGGATGCGAATGCAATTTCATATATCCATAGGGAAAAATTACGAAAAGAAATCCAAAAAACGGGCCACCCCAATTTTTGCTCCATACCTCGTGTACTACCCTCTACGAGGATTATTCAGAAACCGAGTTCCATTCGTTTCAGCTAAGATTCTTTTCCGGACGACCCCAAATGACCGCAAATGCAATTTCATAAATCCATAGAGAAAAATTATGAAAAGATATCCAAAAAATGGGCCGCCTCAATTTTTGCTCAAAACCTCGTGTACTACCCCCTACCAGGATTATTCGGAAACCGAGTTCCATTCGTTTCAGCTCTAATTCACTTCCGGAAGACCCCGAATGAACGCGAATACAATTAAATATATCCATAGGGACAAATTATGAAAAGATATCCAAAAAACGAGCCACCTCAATTTTTGCTCCATACCTTGTGTACTACCCCCTAGAAGGATTATTCGGAAACCGAGTTCCATTCGTTTCAACTCCGATTCACTTCCGGACGACCCCGAATGGACGCGAATGCAATTTCATAAATCTATAGGGACAAATTTGAAAATATAACCAAAAAACGGGTCGCCTCAATTTTTGCTCCATACTACATGTACTACCCCATACGAGGATTATTCGAAAACCGAGTTCTATTTCATTCAGCTTCGATTCACTTCCGGACGACCCCCAATGAACGCAAATGCAATTTCATAAATCCATAGGGACAAAGTATGAAAAGATATCCAAAAAATGGGCCGCCTCAGTTTTTGTTCCATACCTCGTGTACTACCCCCTACAAGGATTATTCGGAAACTGAGTTCCATTCGTTTCAGCTCCGATTTACTTCCGGACGACCCCGAATGGACGCGAATTCAGTTTCCTAAATCCAAAGGGACAAATTATGAAAAGCAATTCAAAAACGGGCCGCCTCAATTTTTGCTCCATACCTCATCTACTACCCCCTACGAGGATTATTCGGAAACCGAGTTCCATTCGTTTCAGTTCCGATTTACTTCCGGACGACCCTGAATGGACGCGAATACAATTTCATAAATCCATTGGGACAATTTATGAAAAGAAATCCAAAAAACGGGCCGCTGCAATTTTTGCTCCATACCTCGTGTACTACCCCCTACGAGGATTATTCAGAAACCGAGTTCCATTCGTTTCACCTAAGATTCTTTTCCGGACGACCCCAAATGAACGCGAATGCAATTTCATAAATCCATAGGGAAAAATTATGAAAAGATATCCAAAAATTGGGCCGCCTCAATTTTTGCTCAAAACCTCGTGTACTACCCCCTACGAGAATTATTCGGAAACCGAGTTCCATTCGTTTCAGCTCTGATTCACTTCCGGAAGACCCCGAATGAACGCGAATACAATTAAATAAATCCATAGGGAAAAATTATGAAAAGATATCCAAAAAATGGGCCACCTCAATTTTTGCTCCATACCTCATGTACTACCCCCTAGAAGGATTATTCGGAAACCGAGTTCCATTCGTGTCAACTCTGATTCACTTCCGGACGACCCCGAATGGACGCGAATGCAATTTCATAAATCCATAGGGACAAATTTGAAAATATAACCAAAAAACGGGTCACCTCAATTTTTGCTCCATACAGCATGTACTACCCCCTACGAGGATTATTCGAAAACCGAGTTTCATTTCATTCAGCTTCGATTCACTTCCGGACGACCCCGAATGAACGCGAATACAATTAAATAAATCCATAAGGACAAATTATGAAAATATATCCAAAAAATGGGCCACCTCAATTTTTGCTCCATACCTCGTGTACTACCCCTTAGGAGGATTATTCTGAAACCGAGTTCCATTCGTTTCAACTCCGGTTCACTTCCCGACGACCCCGAATGGATGCCAATGCAATTTCATAAATCCAAAGGGACAAATTATGAAAAGATATCCAAAAAATGGGTCGCCTCAATTTTTGCTCCATACTATATGTACTACCCCCTACGAGGATTATTTGGAAATCGAGTTCCATTCGTTTCAGCTTCGATTCACTTCGGGACGACCCCCAATGAACACGAATGCAATTTCATAAATCCTTAGGGACAAATTATGAAAAGAAATCCAAAAAACATGCCTCCTCAATTTTTTCTCCATACCTCATGTACTACCCCCTACGAGGATTATTCGGAAACCGAGCTCCATTCGTTTCAGATCCAATTTACTTTTGGACGACCCCGAATGGATGCGAATGCAATTTCATAAATCCATAGGGATAAATTATAAAAACAAATCCAAAAAATGGGCCGCCTCAATTTTTGCTCCATACCTCGGAAACCGAGTTCCATTCGTTTTACCTACGATTCACTTCCGGACGACCCCGAATGGACGCGAATTCAGTTTCCTAAATCCATAGGGACAAATTATGAAAAGAAATCCAAAAAACGGGCCTCCTCAATTTTTTCCCCATACCTCATGTACTACCCCCTACGAGGATTATTCGGAAACCGAGTTCCATTCGTTTCAGATCCGATTTACTTCCGGACGACCCCGAATGGATGTGAATGTAATTTGATAAATCCATATGGACAAATTATAAAAACAAATCCAAAAAATGGGCCGCCTCAATTTTTGCTCCATACCTCGTGTACTACCCCCTACGAGATTTATTCGGAAACCAAGTTCCATTCGTTTCAGCTCCGATTCACTTCCGGACGACCCCGAATGGACGCAAATTCAGTTTTCTAAATCCATAGGGACAAATTATGAAAAGAAATCCAAAAAATGGGCCTCCTCAATTTTTGCTCCATACCACGTGTCCTACCCCCTACGAGGATTATTCGGAAACCGAGTTCCATTCGTTTCAGTTCCGATTTACTTCCGGACGACCCTGAATAGACGCGAATGCAATTTCATAAATCTATAGGGACAAATTATGAAAAGAAATCCAAAAAATGGGCCACCCCAATTTTTGCTCCATACCTCGTGTACTACCCCCTACCAGGATTATTCAGAAACTGAGTTCCATTCGTTTCAGCTAAGATTCTTTTCCGGACGACCCCAAATGACCGCGAATGCAATTTCATAAATCCATAGGGAAAAATTATGAAAAGATATCCAAAAAATGGGCCGCCTCAATTTTTGCTCAAAACCTCGTGTATTACCCCCTACGAGGATTATTCAGAAACCGAGTTCCATTCGTTTCAGCTCTGATTCACTTCCGGAAGACCCCGAATGAACGCGAATACAATTAAATATATCCATAGGGACAAATTATGAAAAGATATCCAAAAAACGGGCCACCTCAATTTTTGCTCCATACCTCCTGTACTACCCCCTAGAAGGATTATTCGGAAATCGAGTTCCATTCGTTTCAACTCCGATTCACTTCCGGACGACCCCGAATGGATGCGAATACAATTTCATAAATCTATAGGGACAAATTTGAAAATATAACCAAAAAACGGGTCGCCTCAATTTTTGCTCCATACTACATGTACTACCCCATACGAGGATTATTCGAAAACCGAGTTCCATTTCATTCAGCTTCGGTTCACTTCCGGATGACCCCCAATGAACGCGAATGCAATTTCATAAATCCATAGGGACAAATTATGAAAAGATATCCAAAAAATGGGTTGCCTCAGTGTTTGCTCCATACCTCGTGTACTACCCCCTACAAGGATTATTCGGAAACCGAGTTCCATTCGTTTCAGCTCCGATTTACTTCCGGACGACCCCGAATGGACGCAAATTCAGTTTCCTAAATCCAAAGGGACAAATTATGAAAAGAAATCCAAAAAACGGGCCGACTCAATTTTTGCTCCATACCTCATGTACTACCCCCTACGAGGATTATTCGGAAACCGAGTTCCATTCGTTTCAGTTCCGATTTACTTCCGGACGACCCTGAATGGACGCGAATACAATTTCATAAATCCATTGGGACAAATTATGAAAAGAAATCCAAAAAATGGGCCACCACAAGTTTTGCTCCATACCTCGTGTACAACCCCCTACGAGGATTATTCAGAAACCGAGTTCCATTCGTTTCAACTAAGATTTTTTTCCGGACAACCCAAAATGAACGCGAATGCAATTTCATAAATCCATAGGGAAAAATTATGAAAAGATATCCAAAAAATGGGCCGCCTCAATTTTTGCTCAAAACCTCGTATACTACCCCCTACGAGAATTATTCGGAAACCGAGTTCCATTCATTTCAGCTCTGATTCACTTCCGGAAGACCCCGAATGAACACGAATACAATTAAATAAATCCATAGGGACAAATTATGAAAAGATATCCAAAAAATGGGCGACCTCAATTTTTGCTCCATACCTCGTGTACTACCCCTTAGGAGGATTATTCGGAAACCGAGTTCCATTCGTTTCAACTCCGGTTCACTTCCAGACGACCCCAAATGGATGCAAATGCAATTTCATAAATCCAAAGGGACAAATTATGAAAAGATATCCAAAAAATGGGTCGCCTCAATTTTTGCTCCATACTATATGTACTACCCCCTACGAGGATTATTTGGAAATCGAGTTCCATTCGTTTCAGCTTCGATTCACTTCGGGACGACCCCCAATGAACACGAATGCAATTTCATAAATCCTTAGGGACAAATTATGAAAAGAAATCCAAAAAACATGCCTCCTCAATTTTTTCTCCATACCTCATGTACTACCCCCTATGAGGATTATTCAGAAACCGAGCTCCATTCGTTTCAGATCCAATTTACTTCCGGACGAACCCGAATGGATGCGAATGCAATTTCATAAATCCATAGGGATAAATTATAAAAACAAATCCAAATGGGCCGCCTCAATTTTTGCTCCATACCTCGGAAACCGAGTTCCATTCGTTTTACCTACGATTCACTTCCGGAAGACCCCGAATGGACGCGAATTCAGTTTCCTAAATCCATAGGGACAAATTATGAAAAGAAATCCAAAAAACGGGCCTCCTCAATTTTTTCCCCATACCTCATGTACTACCCCCTACGAGGATTATTCGGAAACCGAGTTCCATTCGTTTCAGATCCAATTTACTTCCGGACGACCCCGAATGGATGTGAATGTAATTTGATAAATCCATATGGACAAATTATAAAAACAAATCCAAAAAATGGGCCGCCTCAATTTTTGCTCCATACCTCGTGTACTACCCCCTACGAGGATTATTCGGAAACCGAGTTCCATTCGTTTCAGCTCCGATTCACTTCCGGACGACCCCGAATGGACGCAAATTCAGTTTTCTAAATCCATAGGGACAAATTATGAAAAGAAATCCAAAAAATGGGCCTCCTCAATTTTTGCTCCATACCACGTGTACTACCCCTTACGAGGATTATTCGGAAACCGAGTTCCATTCGTTTCAGATCCGATTTACTTCCGGACGACCCCGAATGGATGTGAATGTAATTTGATAAATCCATATGGACAAATTATAAAAACAAATCCAAAAAATGGCCCGCCTCAATTTTTGCTCCATACCTCGTGTACTACCCCCTACGAGATTTATTCGGAAACCCAGTTCCATTCGTTTCAGCTCCGATTCACTTCCGGACGACCCCGAATGGACGCAAATTCAGTTTTCTAAATCCATAGGGACAAATTATGAAAAGAAATCCAAAAAATGGGCCTCCTCAATTTTTGCTCCATACCACGTGTCCTACCCCCTACGAGGATTATTCGGAAACCGAGTTCCATTCGTTTCAGTTCCGATTTACTTCCGGACGACCCTGAATAGACGCGAATGCAATTTCATAAATCCATAGGGACAAATTATGAAAAGAAATCCAAAAAATGGGCCACCCCAATTTTTGCTCCATACCTCGTGTACTACCCCCTACCAGGATTATTCAGAAACTGAGTTCCATTCGTTTCAGCTAAGATTCTTTTCCGGACGACCCCAAATGACCGCGAATGCAATTTCATAAATCCATAGGGAAAAATTATGAAAAGATATCCAAAAAATGGGCCGCCTCAATTTTTGCTCAAAACCTCGTGTATTACCCCCTACGAGGATTATTCAGAAACCGAGTTCCATTCGTTTCAGCTCTGATTCACTTCCGGAAGACCCCGAATGAACGCGAATACAATTAAATATATCCATAGGGACAAATTATGAAAAGATATCCAAAAAACGGGCCACCTCAATTTTTGCTCCATACCTCCTGTACTACCCCCTAGAAGGATTATTCGGAAATCGAGTTCCATTCGTTTCAACTCCGATTCACTTCCGGACGACCCCGAATGGATGCGAATACAATTTCATAAATATATAGGGACAAATTTGAAAATATAACCAAAAAACGGGTCGCCTCAATTTTTGCTCCATACTACATGTACTACCCCATACGAGGATTATTCGAAAACCGAGTTCCATTTCATTCAGCTTCGGTTCACTTCCGGATGACCCCCAATGAACGCGAATGCAATTTCATAAATCCATAGGGACAAATTATGAAAAGATATCCAAAAAATGGGTTGCCTCAGTGTTTGCTCCATACCTCGTGTACTACCCCCTACAAGGATTATTCGGAAACCGAGTTCCATTCGTTTCAGCTCCGATTTACTTCCGGACGACCCCGAATGGACGCAAATTCAGTTTCCTTAATCCAAAGGGACAAATTATGAAAAGAAATCCAAAAAACGGGCCGACTCAATTTTTGCTCCATACCTCATGTACTACCCCCTACGAGGATTATTCGGAAACCGAGTTCCATTCGTTTCAGTTCCGATTTACTTCCGGACGACCCTGAATGGACGCGAATACAATTTCATAAATCCATTGGGACAAATTATGAAAAGAAATCCAAAAAATGGGCCGCCACAAGTTTTGCTCCATACCTCGTGTACAACCCCCTACGAGGATTATTCAGAAACCGAGTTCCATTCGTTTCAACTAAGATTTTTTTCCGGACAACCCAAAATGAACGCGAATGCAATTTCATAAATCCATAGGGAAAAATTATGAAAAGATATCCAAAAAATGGGCCGCCTCAATTTTTGCTCAAAACCTCGTATACTACCCCCTACGAGAATTATTCGGAAACCGAGTTCCATTCATTTCAGCTCTGATTCACTTCCGGAAGACCCCGAATGAACACGAATACAATTAAATAAATCCATAGGGACAAATTATGAAAAGATATCCAAAAAATGGGCGACCTCAATTTTTGCTCCATACCTCGTGTACTACCCCTTAGGAGGATTATTCGGAAACCGAGTTCCATTCGTTTCAACTCCGGTTCACTTCCAGACGACCCCAAATGGATGCAAATGCAATTTCATAAATCCAAAGGGACAAATTATGAAAAGATATCCAAAAAATGGGTCGCCTCAATTTTTGCTCCATACTATATGTACTACCCCCTACGAGGATTATTTGGAAATCGAGTTCCATTCGTTTCAGCTTCGATTCACTTCGGGACGACCCCCAATGAACACGAATGCAATTTCATAAATCCTTAGGGACAAATTATGAAAAGAAATCCAAAAAACATGCCTCCTCAATTTTTTCTCCATACCTCATGTACTACCCCCTACGAGGATTATTCAGAAACCGAGCTCCATTCGTTTCAGATCCAATTTACTTCCGGACGACCCCGAATGGATGCGAATGCAATTTCATAAATCCATAGGGATAAATTATAAAAACAAATCCAAAAAATGGGCCGCCTCAATTTTTGCTCCATACCTCGGAAACCGAGTTCCATTCGTTTTACCTACGATTCACTTCCGGAAGACCCCGAATGGACGCGAATTCAGTTTCCTAAATCCATAGGGACAAATTATGAAAAGAAATCCAAAAAACGGGCCTCCTCAATTTTTTCCCCATACCTCATGTACTACCCCCTACGAGGATTATTCGGAAACCGAGTTCCATTCGTTTCAGATCCAATTTACTTCCGGACGACCCCGAATGGATGTGAATGTAATTTGATAAATCCATATGGACAAATTATAAAAACAAATCCAAAAAATGGGCCGCCTCAATTTTTGCTCCATACCTCGTGTACTACCCCCTACGAGGATTATTCGGAAACCGAGTTCCATTCGTTT
This sequence comes from Apium graveolens, assembly GCF_009905375.1. Classification (NCBI taxonomy): domain Eukaryota; kingdom Viridiplantae; phylum Streptophyta; class Magnoliopsida; order Apiales; family Apiaceae; genus Apium; species Apium graveolens. The sequence continues at coordinate 338,260 of NW_027417859.1, read as the reverse complement.
CAGCTCCGATTCACTTCCGGACGACCCCGAATGGACGCAAATTCAGTTTTCTAAATCCATAGGGACAAATTATGAAAAGAAATCCAAAAAATGGGCCTCCTCAATTTTTGCTCCATACCACGTGTACTACCCCTTACGAGGATTATTCGGAAACCGAGTTCCATTCGTTTCAGATCCGATTTACTTCCGGACGACCCCGAATGGATGTGAATGTAATTTGATAAATCCATATGGACAAATTATAAAAACAAATCCAAAAAATGGGCCGCCTCAATTTTTGCTCCATACCTCGTGTACTACCCCCTACGAGATTTATTCGGAAACCCAGTTCCATTCGTTTCAGCTCCGATTCACTTCCGGACGACCCCGAATGGACGCAAATTCAGTTTTCTAAATCCATAGGGACAAATTATGAAAAGAAATCCAAAAAATGGGCCTCCTCAATTTTTGCTCCATACCACGTGTCCTACCCCCTACGAGGATTATTCGGAAACCGAGTTCCATTCGTTTCAGTTCCGATTTACTTCCGGACGACCCTGAATAGACGCGAATGCAATTTCATAAATCCATAGGGACAAATTATGAAAAGAAATCCAAAAAATGGGCCACCCCAATTTTTGCTCCATACCTCGTGTACTACCCCCTACCAGGATTATTCAGAAACTGAGTTCCATTCGTTTCAGCTAAGATTCTTTTCCGGACGACCCCAAATGACCGCGAATGCAATTTCATAAATCCATAGGGAAAAATTGTGAAAAGATATCCAAAAAATGGGCCGCCTCAATTTTTGCTCAAAACCTCGTGTATTACCCCCTACGAGGATTATTCAGAAACCGAGTTCCATTCGTTTCAGCTCTGATTCACTTCCGGAAGACCCCGAATGAACGCGAATACAATTAAATATATCCATAGGGACAAATTATGAAAAGATATCCAAAAAACGGGCCACCTCAATTTTTGCTCCATACCTCCTGTACTACCCCCTAGAAGGATTATTCGGAAATCGAGTTCCATTCGTTTCAACTCCGATTCACTTCCGGACGACCCCGAATGGATGCGAATACAATTTCATAAATATATAGGGACAAATTTGAAAATATAACCAAAAAACGGGTCGCCTCAATTTTTGCTCCATACTACATGTACTACCCCATACGAGGATTATTCGAAAACCGAGTTCCATTTCATTCAGCTTCGGTTCACTTCCGGATGACCCCCAATGAACGCGAATGCAATTTCATAAATCCATAGGGACAAATTATGAAAAGATATCCAAAAAATGGGTTGCCTCAGTGTTTGCTCCATACCTCGTGTACTACCCCCTACAAGGATTATTCGGAAACCGAGTTCCATTCGTTTCAGCTCCGATTTACTTCCGGACGACCCCGAATGGACGCAAATTCAGTTTCCTAAATCCAAAGGGACAAATTATGAAAAGAAATCCAAAAAACGGGCCGACTCAATTTTTGCTCCATACCTCATGTACTACCCCCTACGAGGATTATTCGGAAACCGAGTTCCATTCGTTTCAGTTCCGATTTACTTCCGGACGACCCTGAATGGACGCGAATACAATTTCATAAATCCATTGGGACAAATTATGAAAAGAAATCCAAAAAATGGGCCGCCACAAGTTTTGCTCCATACCTCGTGTACAACCCCCTACGAGGATTATTCAGAAACCGAGTTCCATTCGTTTCAACTAAGATTTTTTTCCGGACAACCCAAAATGAACGCGAATGCAATTTCATAAATCCATAGGGAAAAATTATGAAAAGATATCCAAAAAATGGGCCGCCTCAATTTTTGCTCAAAACCTCGTATACTACCCCCTACGAGAATTATTCGGAAACCGAGTTCCATTCATTTCAGCTCTGATTCACTTCCGGAAGACCCCGAATGAACACGAATACAATTAAATAAATCCATAGGGACAAATTATGAAAAGATATCCAAAAAATGGGCGACCTCAATTTTTGCTCCATACCTCGTGTACTACCCCTTAGGAGGATTATTCGGAAACCGAGTTCCATTCGTTTCAACTCCGGTTCACTTCCAGACGACCCCAAATGGATGCAAATGCAATTTCATAAATCCAAAGGGACAAATTATGAAAAGATATCCAAAAAATGGGTCGCCTCAATTTTTGCTCCATACTATATGTACTACCCCCTACGAGGATTATTTGGAAATCGAGTTCCATTCGTTTCAGCTTCGATTCACTTCGGGACGACCCCCAATGAACACGAATGCAATTTCATAAATCCTTAGGGACAAATTATGAAAAGAAATCCAAAAAACATGCCTCCTCAATTTTTTCTCCATACCTCATGTACTACCCCCTACGAGGATTATTCAGAAACCGAGCTCCATTCGTTTCAGATCCAATTTACTTCCGGACGACCCCGAATGGATGCGAATGCAATTTCATAAATCCATAGGGATAAATTATAAAAACAAATCCAAAAAATGGGCCGCCTCAATTTTTGCTCCATACCTCGGAAACCGAGTTCCATTCGTTTTACCTACGATTCACTTCCGGAAGACCCCGAATGGACGCGAATTCAGTTTCCTAAATCCATAGGGACAAATTATGAAAAGAAATCCAAAAAACGGGCCTCCTCAATTTTTTCCCCATACCTCATGTACTACCCCCTACGAGGATTATTCGGAAACCGAGTTCCATTCGTTTCAGATCCAATTTACTTCCGGACGACCCCGAATGGATGTGAATGTAATTTGATAAATCCATATGGACAAATTATAAAAACAAATCCAAAAAATGGGCCGCCTCAATTTTTGCTCCATACCTCGTGTACTACCCCCTACGAGGATTATTCGGAAACCGAGTTCCATTCGTTTCAGCTCCGATTCACTTCCGGACGACCCCGAATGGACGCAAATTCAGTTTTCTAAATCCATAGGGACAAATTATGAAAAGAAATCCAAAAAATGGGCCTCCTCAATTTTTGCTCCATACCACGTGTACTACCCCTTACGAGGATTATTCGGAAACCGAGTTCCATTCGGTTCAGTTCCGATTTACTTCCGGACGACCCTGAATAGACGCGAATGCAATTTCATAAATCCATAGGGACAAATTATGAAAAGAAATCCAAAAAATGGGCCACCCCAATTTTTGCTCCATACCTCGTGTACTACCCCCTACCAGGATTATTCAGAAACTGAGTTCCATTCATTTCAGCTAAGATTCTTTTCCGGACGACCCCAAATGACCGCGAATGCAATTTCATAAATCCATAGGGAAAAATTATGAAAAGATATCCAAAAAATGGGCCGCCTCAATTTTTGCTCAAAACCTCGTGTACTACCCCCTACGAGGATTATTCAGAAACCGAGTTCCATTCGTTTCAGCTCTGATTCACTTCCGGAAGACCCCGAATGAACGCGAATACAATTAAATATATCCATAGGGACAAAATATGAAAAGATATCCAAAAAACGGGCCACCTCAATTTTTGCTCCATACCTCCTGTACTACCCCCCTAGAAGGATTATTCGAAAATCGAGTTCCATTCGTTTCAACTCCGATTCACTTCCGGACGACCCCGAATGGATGCGAATACAATTTCATAAATCTATAGGGACAAATTTGAAAATATAACCAAAAAACGGGTCGCCTCAATTTTTGCTCCATACTACATGTACTACCCCATACGAGGATTATTCGAAAACCGAGTTCCATTTCATTCAGCTTCGATTCACTTCCGGACGACCCCCAATGAACGCGAATGCAATTTCATAAATCCATAGGGACAAATTATGAAAAGATATCCAAAAAATGGGCCGCCTCAGTATTTGCTCCATACCTCATGTACTACCCCCTACAAGGATTATTCGGAAACCGAGTTCCATTCGTTTCAGATCCGATTTACTTCCGGACGACCCCGAATGGATGCGAATACAATTTCATAAATCCATTGGGACAAATTATGAAAAGAAATCCAAAAAATGGGCCGCCGCATTTTTTGCTCTATACCTCGTGTACTACCCCCTACGAGGATTATTCAGAAACCGAGTTCCATTCGTTTCAACTAAGATTCTTTTCCGGACGACCCCAAATGAACGCGAATGCAATTTCATAAATCCATAGGGAAAAATTATGAAAAGATATCCAAAAAATGGGCCGCCTCAATTTTTGCTCAAAACCTCGTGTACTACCCCCTACGAGAATTATTCGGATACCGAGTTCCATTCGTTTCAGCTCTGATTCACTTCCGAAAGACCCCGAATAAACGCGAATACAATTAAATAAATCCAAAGGGACAAATTATGAAAAGATATTCAAAAAATGGGCCACCTCAATTTTTGTTCCATACCTCGTGTACTACCCCTTAGGAGGATTATTCGGACACCGAGTTCCATTCGTTTCAACTCCGGTTCACTTCCAGACGACCCCGAATGGATGCAAATGCAATTTCATAAATCCAAAGGGACAAATTATGAAAAGATATCCAAAAAATGGGTCGCCTCAATTTTTGCTCCATACTATATGTACTACCCCCTACGAGGATTATTTGGAAACCGAGTTCCATTCGTTTCAGCTTCGATTCACTTCGGGACGACCCCCAATGAACAAGAATGCATTTTCATAAATCCTTAGGGACAAATTATGAAAAGAAGTCCAAAAAATGGGCCTCCTCAATTTTTTCTGCATACCTCATGTACTACCCCCTACGAGGATTATTCGGAAACCGAGTTCCATTCGTTTCAGATCCGATTTACTTCCGGACGACCCCGAATGGATGCGAATGCAATTTCAGAAATCCATAGGGACAAATTATAAAAACAAATCCAAAAAATGGGCCGCCTCAATTTTTGCTCCATACCTCGGAAACCGAGTTCCATTCGTTTTACCTCTGATTTACTTCCGGACGACCCCGAATGGATGCGAATGCAATTTCATAAATCCATAGGGACAAATTATAAAAACAAATCCAAAAAATGGGCCACCTCAATTTTTGCTCCATACCTCGGACACCGAGTTCCATTCGTTTTACCTCCGATTCACTTCCGGACGACCCCGAATGGACGCGAATTCAGTTTCCTAAATCCATAGGGACAAATTATGAAAAGAAATCCAAAAAATGGGCCTCCTCAATTTTTGCTCCATACCACGTGTACTACCCCCTACGAGGATTATTCGGAAACCGAGTTCCATTCGTTTCAGCTCCGATTCACTTCCGGATGACCCCGAATGGACGCGAATGCAATTTCACAAATCCATAGGGACAAATTTGAAAATATATCCAAAAAATGGGTCGCCTCAATTTTTGCTCCATACTACATGTACTACCCCCTACGAGGATTATTCGAAACCGAGTTCCATTTCATTCGGCTTCGACTCACTTCCGGACGACCCCCAATGAACGCGAATGCAATTTCATAAATCCATTGGGACAAATTATGAAAAGATATCCAAAAAATGGGCCGCCTCAGTTTTTGCTCCATACCACGTGTACTACCCTCTACGAGGATTATTCGGAAACCGAGTTCCATTCATTTCAGCTCCGATTCACTTCCGGACTACCCCGAATGGATGCGAATTCAATTTCCTAAATCCACAGGGACAAATTATGAAAAGAAATCCAAAAAACGGGCCGCCTCAATTTTTGCTCCATACCTCATGTACTACCCTCTACGAGGATTATTCGGAAACCGAGTTCCATTCGTTTCAGTTCCGATTTACTTCCGGACGACCCCGAATGGACGCGAATGCAATTTCATAAATCCATAGGGACAAATTATGAAAAGAAATCCAAAAAATGGACCTCCTCAATTTTTGATCCATACCTCATGTACTTCCCCTTACGAGGATTATTCAGAATCCGAGTTCCATTCGTTTCAACTCTGATTCACTTCCGGAAGACCCCGAATGAACGCGAATACAATTAAATATATCCATAGGGACAAATTATGAAAAGATATCCAAAAAACGGGCCACCTCAATTTTTGCTCCATACCTCGTGTACTACCCCCCTAGAAGGATTATTCGGAAATCGAGTTCCATTCGTTTCAACTCCGATTCACTTCCGGACGACACCGAATGGACCCGAATGCAATTTCATAAATCTATAGGGACAAATTTGAAAATATAACCAAAAAATGGGTCGCCTCAATTTTTGCTCCATACTACATGTACTACCCCCTACGAGGATTATTCGAAAACCGAGTTCCATTTCATTCAGCTTCGATTCAATTCCGGACGACCCCCAATGAACGCGAATGCAATTTCATAAATCCATAGGGACAAATTATGAAAAGATATCCAAAAAATGGGCCGCCTCAGTATTTGCTCCATACCTCGTGTACTACCCCCTACAAGGATTATTCGGAAACCGAGTTCCATTCGTTTCAGCTCCGATTTACTTCCGGACGACCCCGAATGGACGCGAATTCAGTTTCCTAAATCCAAATGGAAAAATTATGAAAAGAAATCCAAAAAATGGGCCGCCTCAATTTTTGCTCCATACCTCATGTACCACCCCCTACGAGGATTATTTGGAAACCGAGTTCCATTCGTTTCAGCTTCGATTCACTTCGGGGCGACCCCCAATGAACACGAATGCAATTTCGTAAATCCTTAAGGACAAATTATGAAAAGAAATCCAAAAAATGGGCCTCCTCAATTTTTTCTCCATACCTCATGTACTACCCCCTACGAGGATTATTCGGAAACCGAGTTCCATTCGTTTCAGATCCGATTTACTTCCGGACGACCCCGAATGGATGCGAATACAATTTCATAAATCCATTGGGACAAATTATGAAAAGAAATCCAAAAAATGGCCCGCCGCAATTTTTGCTCCATACCTCGTGTACTACCCCCTACGAGGATTATTCAGAAACCGAGTTCCATTCGTTTCAACTAAGATTCTTTTCCGGACGACCCCAAATGAACGCGAATGCAATTTCATAAATCCATAGGGAAAAATTATGAAAAGATATCCAAAAAATGGGCCGCCTCAATTTTTGCTCAAAACCTCGTGTACTACCCCCTACGAGAATTATTCGAAAACCGAGTTCCATTCGTTTCAGCTCTGATTCACTTCCGGAAGACCCCGAATGAACGCGAATACAATTAAATAAATCCATAGGGACAAATTATGAAAAGATTAGGGACAAATTATGAAAAGATATCCAAAAAATGGGCCAGCTCAATTTTTGTTCCATACCTCGTGTACTACCCATTAGGAGGATTATTCGGAAACCGAGTTCCATTCGTTTCAACTCCGGTTCACTTCCAGACGACCCCGAATGGATGCAAATGCAATTTCATAAATCCAAAGGGACAAATTATGAAAAGATATCCAAAAAACGGGTCGCCTCAATTTTTGCTCCATACTATATGTACTACCCCCTACGAGGATTATTTGGAAACCGAGTTCCATTCATTTCAGCTTCGATTCACTTCGAGACGACCCCCAATGAACAAGAATGCAATTTCATAAATCCTTAGGGACAAATTATGAAAAGAAGTCCAAAAAACGGGCCTCCTCAATTTTTTCTCCATACCTCATGTACTACCCCCTACGAGGATTATTCGGAAACCGAGTTCCATTCGTTTCAGATCCGATTTACTTCCGGACGACCCCGAATGGATGCGAATGCAATTTTATAAATCCATAGGGACAAATTATAAAAACAAATCCAAAAAATGGGCCGCCTCAATTTTTGCTCCATACCTCGGAAACCGAGTTCCATTCGTTTTACCTCCGATTTACTTCCGGACGACCCCGAATGGATGCGAATGCAATTTCATAAATCCATAGGGACAAATTATAAAAACAAATCCTAAAAATGAGCCGCCTCAATTTTTGCTCCATACCTCGGAAACCGAGTTCCATTCGTTTTACCTCCGATTCACTTCCGGACGACCCCGAATGGACGCGAATTCAGTTTCCTAAATCCATAGGGACAAATTATGAAAAGAAATCCAAAAAATGGGCCTCCTCAATTTTTGCTCCATACCACGTGTACTACCCCCTACGAGGATTATTCGGAAACCGAGTTCCATTCGTTTCAGCTCCGATTCACTTCCGGATGACCCCGAATGGACGCGAATGCAATTTCACAAATCCATAGGGACAAATTTGAAAATATATCCAAAAAATGGGTCGCCTCAATTTTTGCTCCATACTACATGTACTACCCCCTACGAGGATTATTCGAAAACCGAGTTCCATTTCATTCAGCTTCGATTCACTTCCGGACGACCCCCAATGAACGCGAATGCAATTTCATAAATCCATTGGGACAAATTATGAAAAGATATCCAAAAAATGGGCCGCCTCAGTTTTTGCTCCATACCACGTGTACTACCCTCTACGAGGATTATTCGGAAACCGAGTTCCATTCGTTTCAGCTCCGATTCACTTCCGGACTACCCCGAATGGATGCGAATTCAATTTCCTAAATCCACAGGGACAAATTATGAAAAGAAATCCAAAAAACGGGCCACCTCAATTTTTGCTCCATACCTCATGTACTACCCTCTACGAGGATTATTCGGAAACCGAGTTCCATTCGTTTCAGTTCCGATTTACTTCCGGACGACCCCGAATGGACGCGAATGCAATTTCATAAATCCATAGGGACAAATTATGAAAAGAAATCCAAAAAACGGACCTCCTCAATTTTTACTCCATACCTCATGTACTACCCCTTACGAGGATTATTCGGAAACCGAGTTTCATTCGTTTCAGATCCGATTTACTTCCGGACGACCCCGAATGGATGCGAATGCAATTTGATAAATCCATAGGGACAAATTATAAAATTAAATCCAAAAAATGGGCCGCCTCAAATTTTGCTCCATACCTCGTGTACTACCCCCTACGAGGATTATATGGAAACCGAGTTTCATTCGTTTCAGCTCCGATTCACTTCCGGACGACCCCGAATGGACGCGAATTCAGTTTCCTAAATCCATAGGGACAAATTATGAAAAGAAATCCAAAAAATGGGCCTCCTCAATTTTCGCTCCATACCACGTGTACTACCCCCTACGAGGATTATTCGGAAACCGAGTTCCATTCGTTTCAGTTCCGATTTACTTCCGGACGACCCTGAATGGACGCGAATGAAATTTCATAAATCCATAGGGACAAATTATGAAAAAAAATCCAAAAAATGGGCCTCCCCAATTTTTGCTCCATACCTCGTGTACTACACCCTACGAGGATTATTCAGAAACCGAGTTCCATTCGTTTCAGCTAAGATTCTTTTCCGGACGACCCCAAATGAACGCGAATGCAATTTCATAAATCCATAGGGAAAAATTATGAAAAGATATCCAAAAAATGGGCCACCTCAATTTTTGCTCAAAACCTCGTGTACTACCCCCTACGAGGATTATTCGGAAACCGAGTTCCATTCGTTTCAGCTCTGATTCACTTCCGGAAGACCCCGAATGAACGCGAATACAATTAAATTTATCCATAGGGACAAATTATGAAAAGATATCCAAAAAACGGGCCACCTCAATTTTTGCTCCATACCTCGTGTACTACCCCCTAGAAGGATTATTCGGAAACCGAGTTCCATTCGTTTCAACTCCGATTCACTTCCGGACGACCCCGAATGGACGCGAATGCAATTTCATAAATCCATAGGGACAAATTTGAAAATATAACCTAAAAATGGGTCGCCTCAATTTTTGCTCCATACTACATGTACTACCCCCTACGAGGATTATTCGAAAACCGAGTTCCATTCGTTTCAGCTTCGATTCACTTCCGGACGACCCCCAATGAACGTAAATTCAGTTTCCTAAATCCACAGGGACAAATTATGAAAAGAAATCCAAAAAACGGGCCGCCTCAATTTTTGCTCCATACCTCATGTACTACCCCCTACGAGGATTATTCGGAAACCGAGTTCCATTCGTTTCAGTTCCGATTTACTTCTAGACGACCCTGAATGGACGCGAATACAATTTCATAAATCCATTTGGACAAATTATGAAAAGAAATCCAAAAAACGGGCCGCCGCAATTTTTGCTCCATACCTCTTGTACTACCCCCTACGAGGATTATTCAGAAACCGAGTTTCATTCGTTTCAACTAAGATTCTTTTCCGGATGACCCCAAATGAACGCGAATGCAATTTCATAAATCCATAGGGAAAAATTATGAAAAGATATCCAAAAAATGGGCCACCTCATTTTTTGCTTAAAACCTCGTGTACTACCCCCTACGAGGATTATTCGGAAACCGAGTTCCATTCGTTTCAGCTCTGATTCACTTCCGGAAGACCCCGAATGAACGCGAATACAATTAAATAAATCCATAGGGACAAATTATGAAAATATATCCAAAAAATGGGCCACCTCATTTTTTGCTCCATACCTCGTGTACTACCCCTTAGGAGGATTATTCGGAAACCGAGTTCCATTCGTTTCAACTCCGGTTCACTTCCAGACGACCCCGAATGGATGCAAATGCAATTTCATAAATCCAAAGGGACAAATTATGAAAAGATATCCAAAAACGGGTCGCCTCAATTTTTGCTCCATACTATATGTACTACCCCCTACGAGGATTATTTTCGTTTTAGCTTCGATTCACATCAGGACGACCCCCAATGAACACAAATGCAATTTCATAAATCCTTAGGGACAAATTATGAAAATAAATCCAAAAAACGGGCCTCCTCAATTTTTGTTCCATACCTCATGTACTACCCCTTACGAGGATTATTCGGAAACCGAGTTTCATTCGTTTCAGATCCGATCTACTTCCGGACGACCCCGAATGGATGCGAATGCAATTTGATAAATCCATAGGGACAAATTATAAAATTAAATCCAAAAAATGGGCCGCCTCAAATTTTGCTCCATACCTCGTGTACTACCCCCTACGAGGATTATATGGAAACCGAGTTTCATTCGTTTCAGCTCCGATTCACTTCCGGACGACCCCGAATGGACGCGAATTCAGTTTCCTAAATCCATAGGGACAAATTATGAAAAGAAATCCAAAAAATGGGCCCCTCAATTTTTGCTCCATACCACGTGTACTACCCCCTACGAGGATTATTCGAAGACCGAGTTCCATTCGTTTCAGTTCCGATTTACTTCCGGACGACCCTGAATGGACGCGAATGAAATTTCATAAATCCATAGGGACAAATTATGAAAAGAAATCCAAAAAACGGGCCACCCCAATTTTTGCTCCATACCTCGTGTACTACCCCCTACGAGGATTATTCAGAAATCGAGTTCCATTCGTTTCAGCTAAGATTCTTTTCCGGACGACCCCAAATGAACGCGAATGCAATTTCATAAATCCATAGGGAAAAATTATGAAAAGATATCCAAAAAATGGGCCACCTCAATTTTTGCTCAAAACCTCGTGTACTACCCCCTACGAGGATTATTCGGAAACCGAGTTCCATTCGTTTCAGCTCTGATTCACTTCCGGAAGACCCCGAATGAACGCGAATACAATTAAATTTATCCATAGGGACAAATTATGAAAAGATATCCAAAAAACGGGCCACCTCAATTTTTGCTCCATTCCTCGTGTACTACCCCCCTTGAAGGATTATTCGGAAACCGAGTTCCATTCGTTTCAACTCCGATTCACTTCCGGACGACCCCGAATGGACGCGAATGCAATTTCATAAATCCATAGGGACAAATTTGAAAATATAACCAAAAAATGGGTCGCCTCAATTTTTGCTCCATACTACATGTACTACCCCTACGAGGATTATTCGAAAACCGAGTTCCATTTCATTCAGCTTCGATTCACTTCCGGACGACCCCCAATGAACGCGAATGCAATTTCATAAATCCATAGGGACAAATTATGAAAAGATAGCCAAAAAATGGTCCGCCTCGGATTTTGCTCCATATCTCGTGTACTACCCCTACAAGGATTATTCGGAAACCGAGTTCCATTCGTTTCAGCTCCGATTCACTTCCGGACGACCCCGAATGGACGCAAATTCAGTTTTCTAAATCCACAGGGACAAATTATGAAAAGAAATCCAAAAAATGGGCCGCCTCAATTTTTGCTCCATACCTCATGTACTACCCCCTACGAGGATTATTCAGAAACCGAGTTCCATTCGTTTCAGTTCCAATTTACTTCTAGACGACCCTGAATGGACGCGAATACAATTTCATAAATCCATTGGGACAAATTATGAAAAGAAATCCAAAAAACGGGCCGCCGCAATTTTTGCTCCATACCTCGTGTACTACCCCCTACGAGGATTATTCAGAAACCGAGTTCCATTCGTTTCAACTAAGATTCTTTTCCGGATGACCCCAAATGAACGCGAATGCAATTTCATAAATCCATAGGGAAAAATTATGAAAAGATATCCAAAAAATGGGCCGCCTCAATTTTTGCTCAAAACCTCGTGTACTACCCCCTACGAGGATTATTCGGAAACCGAGTTCCATTCGTTTCAGCTCTGATTCACTTCCGGAAGACCCCGAATGAACGCGAATACAATTAAATAAATCCATAGGGACAAATTATGAAAATATATCCAAAAAATGGGCCACCTCATTTTTTGCTCCATACCTCGTGTACTACCCCTTAGGAGGATTATTCGGAAACCGAGTTCCATTCGTTTCAACTCCGGTTCACTTCCAGACGACCCCGAATGGATGCAAATGCAATTTCATAAATCCAAAGGGACAAATTATGAAAAGATATCCAAAAACGGGTCGCCTCAATTTTTGCTCCATACTATTGTACTACCCCCTACGAGGATTATTTTCGTTTTAGCTTCGATTCATATCAGGACGACCCCCAATGAACACGAATGCAATTTCATAAATCCTTAGGGACAAATTATGAAAATAAATCCAAAAAACGGGCCTCCTCAATTTTTTCTCCATACCTCATGTACTACCCCCTACGAGGATTATTCGGAAACCGAGTTTCATTCGTTTCAGATCCGATTTACTTCCGGACGACCCCGAATGGATGCGAATGCAATTTCATAAATCAATAGGGACAAATTATAAAAATAAATCAAAAAAATGGGCCGCCTCAATTTTTGCTCCATACCTCGTGTACTACCCCCTACGAGGATTATTCGGAAACCGAGTTCCATTCGTTTTAGCTCCGATTCACTTCCGGACGACCCCGAATGGACGCGAATTCAGTTTCCTAAATCCATAGGGACAAATTATGAAAAGAAATCCAAAAAATGGGCCTCCTCAATTTTTGCTCCATACCACGTGTACTACCCCCTACGTGGATTATTCGGAAACCGAGTTCCATTCGTTTCAGTTCCGATTTACTTACGGACGACCCTGAATGGACGCGAATGCAATTTCATAAATCCATAGGGACAAATTACGAAAAGAAATCCAAAAAACGGGCCACCCCAATTTTTGCTCCATACCTCGTGTACTACCCCTTACGAGGATTATTCAGAAACCGAGTTCCATTCGTTTCAGCTAAGATTCTTTTCCGGACGACCCCAAATGAACGCGAATGCAATTTCATAAATCCATAGGGAAAAATTATGAAAAGATATCCAATAATTGGGTTGCCTCAATTTTTGCTCAAAACCTCGTTGTACTACACCCTACGAGGATTATTCAGAAACCGAGTTCTATTCGTTTCAGATCCGATTTACTTCCGGACGACCCCGAATGGATGCGAATGCAATTTGATAAATACATAGGGACAAATTATAAAAACAAATCCAAAAAATGGGCCGCCTCAATTTTTGCTCCATACCTCGTGTACTACCCCCTACGAGAATTATTCGGAAACCGAGTTCCATTCATTTCAGCTCCGATTCACTTCCGGACGACCCCGAATGGACGCGAATTCAGTTTCCTAAATCCATAGGGACAAATTATGAAAAGAAATCCAAAAAATGGGCCACCTCAATTTTTGCTCAAAACCTCGTGTACTACCCCCTACGAGGATTATTCGGAAACCGAGTTCCATTCGTTTCAGCTCTGATTCACTTCCGGAAGACCCCGAATGAACGCGAATACAATTAAATATATCCATAGGGACAAATTATGAAAAGATATCCAAAAAATAGGCCACCTCAATTTTTGCTCCATACCTCATGTACTACCCCCTACGAGGATTATTCGGAAACCGAGTTCCATTCGTTTCAGTTCCGATTTACTTCCGGACGACCCTGAATGGACGCAAATACAATTTCATAAATCCATTGGGAAAAATTATGAAAAGAAATCTAAAAAACGGGCCGCCGCAATTTTTGCTCCATACCTCGTGTACTACCCCCTACGAGGATTATTCAGAAACCGAGTTCCATTCGTTTCAACTAAGATTCTTTTCCGGATGACCCCAAATGAATGCGAATGCAATTTCATTAATCCATAGGGAAAAATTATGAAAAGATATCCAAAAAATGGGCCGCCTCAATATTTGCTCAAAACCTCGTGTACTACCCCCTACGAGGATTATTCGGAAACCGAGTTCCATTCGTTTCAGCTCTGATTCACTTCCGGAAGACCCCGAATGAACGGGAATACAATTAAATAAATCCATAGGGACAAATTATGAAAAGATATCCAAAAAATGGGCCACCTCATTTTTTGCTCCATACCTCGTGTACTACCCCATAGGAGGATTATTCGGAAACTGAGTTCCATTCGTTTCAACTCCGGTTCACTTCCAGATGACTCCGAATGGATGCAAATGCAATTTCATAAATCCAAAGGGACAAATTATGAAAAGATATCCAAAAAACGGGTTGCCTCAATTTTTGCTCCATACTATATGTACTACCCCCTACGAGGATTATTTGGAAACTGAGTTCCATTCGTTTCAGCTTCGATTCACTTCGGGACGACCCCCAATGCACACGAATGCAATTTCGTAAATCCTTAGGGACAAATTATGAAAAGAAATCCAAAAAATGGGCCTCCTCAATTTTTTCTCCATACCTCATGTACTACCCCCTACGAGGATTATTCGGAAACCGAGTTCCATTCGTTTCAGATCCGATTTACTTCCGGATGACCCCGAATGGATGCGAATGCAATTTCATAAATCCATAGGGACAAATTATAAAAACAAATCCAAAAAATGGGCCGCCTCAATTTTTGCTCCATACCTCGTGTACTACCCCCAACGAGGATTATTCGGAAACCGAGTTCCATTCGTTTTACCTCCGATTCACTTCCGGACGACCCCGAATGGACGCGAATTCAGTTTCCTAAATCCATAGGGACAAATTATGAAAATAAATCCAAAAAATGGGCCTCCTCAATTTTTGCTCCATACCACGTGTACTACCCCCTACGAGGATTATTCGGAAACCGAGTTCCATTCGTTTCAGTTCCGATTTACTTCCGGACGACCCTGAATGGACGCGAATGCAATTTCATAAAACCATAGGGACAAATTACGAAAAGAAATCCAAAAAACGGGCCAACCTAATTTTTGCTCCATACCTCGTGTACTACCCTTTATGAGGATTATTCAGAAACCGAGTTCCATTCGTTTCAGCTAAGATTATTTTCCGGACGACCACAAATGAACGCGAATGCAATTTCATAAATCCATAGGGAAAAATTATGAAAAGATATCCAAAAAATGGGCCGCCTCAATATTTGCTCAAAACCTCGTGTACTACCCCCTCCGAGGATTATTCGGAAACCGAGTTCCATTCGTTTCAGCTCTGATTCACTTCCGGAAGACCCCGAATGAACGGGAATACAATTAAATAAATCCATAGGGACAAATTATGAAAAGATATCCAAAAAATGGGCCACCTCATTTTTTGCTCCATACCTCGTGTACTACCCCATAGGAGGATTATTCGGAAACTGAGTTCCATTCGTTTCAACTCCGGTTCACTTCCAGATGACTCCGAATGGATGCAAATGCAATTTCATAAATCCAAAGGGACAAATTATGAAAAGATATCCAAAAAACGGGTTGCCTCAAGTTTTGCTCCATACTATATGTACTACCCCCTACGAGGATTATTTGGAAACCGAGTTCCATTCGTTTCAGCTTCGATTCACTTCGGGACGACCCCCAATGCACACGAATGCAATTTCGTAAATCCTTAGGGACAAATTATGAAAAGAAATCCAAAAAATGGGCCTCCTCAATTTTTTCTCCATACCTCATGTACTACCCCCTACGAGGATTATTCGGAAACCGAGTTCCATTCGTTTCAGATCCGATTTACTTCCAGATGACCCCGAATGGATGCGAATGCAATTTCATAAATCCATAGGGACAAATTATAAAAACAAATCCAAAAAATGGGCCGCCTCAATTTTTGCTCCATACCTCGTGTACTACCCCCAACGAGGATTATTCGGAAACCGAGTTCCATTCGTTTTACCTCCGATTCACTTCCGGACGACCCCGAATGGACGCGAATTCAGTTTCCTAAATCCATAGGGACAAATTATGAAAATAAATCCAAAAAATGGGCCTCCTCAATTTTTGCTCCATACCACGTGTACTACCCCCTACAAGGATTATTCGGAAACCGAGTTCCATTCGTTTCAGTTCCGATTTACTTCCGGACGACCCTGAATGGACGCGAATGCAATTTCATAAAACCATAGGGTCAAATTACGAAAAGAAATCCAAAAAATGGGCCACCCTAATTTTTGCTCCATACCTCGTGTACTACCCTTTATGAGGATTATTCAGAAACCGAGTTCCATTCGTTTCAGCTAAGATTATTTTCCGGACGACCCCAAATGAACGCGAATGCAATTTCATAAATCCATAGGGAAAAATTATGAAAAGATATCCAAAAAATGGGCTGCCTCAATTTTTGGTCAAAACCTCGTGTACTACCCCCTACGAGGATTATTCGGAAATCGAGTTCCATTCGTTTCAGCTCTAATTCACTTCCGGAAGACCCCGAATGAACGCGAATACAATTAAATATATCCATAGGGACAAATTATGAAAAGATATCAAAAAAACGGGACACCTCAATTTTTGCTCCATACCTCATGTACTACCCCCTAGAAGGATTATTCGGAAACCGAGTTCCATTCGTGTCAACTCCGATTCACTTCCGGACGACTCCGAATGGACGCGAATGCAATTTCATAAATCCATAGGGACAAATTTGAAAATATAACCAAAAAACGGGTCGCCTCAATTTTTGCTCCATACTACATGTACTACCCCCTACGAGGATTATTTGAAAACCGAGTTCCATTTCATTCAGCTTCGATTCACTTCCGGACTACCCCCAATGAACGTGAATGCAATTTCATAAATCCATAGGGACAATTTATGAAAAGATATCCAAAAAATGGGCCGCCTCAGTTTTTGCTCCATACCTCTTGTACTACCCCCTACGAGGATTATTCGGAAACCGAGTTCCATTCGTTTCAGTTCCGATTCACTTCCAGACTACCCCGAATGGACGCAAATTCAGTTTCCTAAATCCACAGGGACAAATTATGAAAAGAAATCTAAAAAACAGGCCGCCTCAATTTTTGCTCCATACCTCATGTACTACCCCCTACGAGGATGATTTGGAAACCGAGTTCCATTCGTTTCAGTTCCTATTTACTTCCGGACGACCCCGAATGGACGCGAATGCAATTTCATAAATCCATAGGGACAAATTATGAAAAGAAATCTAAAAAATGGGCCTCCTCAATTTTTGCTCCATACCTCATGTACTACCCCCTAGGAGAATTATTCGGAAACCGAGTTCCATTCGTTTAAGATCCGATTTACTTCCGGAAGACCCCGAATGGATGCGAATGCAATTTGATAAATCCATAGGGACAAATTATAAAAACAAATCCATAAAATGGGCCGCCTCAATTTTTGCTCCATACCTCGTGTACTACCCCCTACGAGGATTATTCGGAAACCGAGTTCCATTCCTTTCAGCTCCGATTCACTTCCGGACGACCCCGAATGGACGCGAATTCAGTTTCCTAAATCCATAGGGACAAATTATGAAAAAAAATCCAAAAATGGGCCTCCTCAATTTTTGTTCCATACCACGTGTACTACCCCCTACGAGGATTATTCGGAAACCGAGTTCCATTCGTTTCAGTTCCGATTTACTTCCGGACGACCCTGAATGGACACGAATGCAATTTCATAAATCTATAGGGACAAATTATGAAAAGAAATCCAAAAAACGGGCCGCCCCAATTTTTACTCCATACCTCGTGTACTACCCCCTACGAGGATTATTCAGAAACCGAGTTCCATTCGTTTCAGCTAAGATTCTTTTCCGGACGACCCCAAATGAACGCGAATGCAATTTCATAAATCCATAGGGAAAAATTATGAAAAGATATCCAAAAAATGGGCCGCATCAATTTTTGCTCAAAACCTCGTGTACTGCCCCCTACGAGGATTATTCGGAAACCGAGTTCAATTCGTTTCCGCTCTGATTCACTTTAGGACGACCCCGAATGAACGCGAATGCAATTTCATAAATCCATAGGGACAAATTATGAAAAGATATCAAAAAAATGGGCCACCTCAATTTTTTCTCCATACCTCGTGTACTACCCCCTAGGAGGTTTATTCGAAAACCGAGTTCCATTCCTTTCAGCTCCGATTCACTACTGGATGACCCCGAATGGACGCGAATGCAATTTCATAAATCCATAGGGACAAATTTGAAAATATAACCAAAAAACGGGTCGCCTAAATTTTTACTCCATACTACATTACTACCCCCTACGAGGATTATTCAAAAACCGAGTTCCATTTCATTCAGCTTCGATTCACTTCCGGACGACCCCCAATGAACGCGAATGCAATTTCATAAATCCATAGGGACAAAGTATGAAAAGATATCCAAAAAATGGGCCGCCTCAGTTTTTGCTCCATACCTCGTGTACTACCCACTACAAGGATTATTCGGAAACCGAGTTCCATTCGTTTCAGGTCCGATTCACTTCCGGATGACCCCGAATGGACGCGAATTCAGTTTCCTAAATCCACAGGGACAAATTATGAAAAGAAATCCAAAAAACGGGCCGCCTCAATTTTTGCTCCATACCTCATGTACTACCCCCTACGAGGATTATTCGGAAACCGAGTTCCATTCATTTCACCTAAGATTCTTTTCCGGATGACCCCAAATGAACGCGACTGCAATTTCATAAATCCATAGGGAAAAATTATGAAAAGATATCCAAAAATGGGCCGCCTCAATTTTTGCTCAAAACCTCATGTACTACCCCCTACGAGGATTATTCGGAAACCGAGTTCCATTCGTTTCAGCTCTGATTCACTTCCGGAAGACCCCGAATGAACGCGAATACAATTAAATAAATCCATAGGGACAAATTATGAAAAGATATCCAAAAAATGGGCCACCTCAATTTTTACTCCATACCTCGTGTACTACCCCTTAGGAGGATTATTCGGAAACCGAGTTCCATTCGTTTCAACTCTGGTTTACTTCCAGACGACCCCGAATGGATACAAATGCAATTTCATAAATCCAAAGGGAAAAATTATGAAAAGATATCCAAAAAACGGGTCGCCTCAATTTTTGCTCCATACTATATGTACTACCCCTACGAGGATTATTCGGAAAACGAGTTCCATTCGTTTCACCTCCGATTCACTTCCGGACGACCCCGAATGGACGCGAATTCAGTTTCCTAAATCCATAGGGACAAATTATGAAAATAAATCCAAAAAATGGGCCTCCTCAATTTTTGCTCCATACCACGTATACTACCCCCTACGAGGATTATTCGGAAACCGAGTTCCATTCGTTTCAGTTCCGATTTACTTCCGGACGACCCTGAATGGACGCGAATGCAATTTCATAAAACCATAGGGAAAAATTACGAAAAGAAATCCAAAAAACGGGCCACCCTAATTTTTGCTCCATACCTCGTGTACTACCCTTTACGAGGATTATTCAGAAACCGAGTTCCATTCGTTTTAGCTAAGATTATTTTCCGGACGACCCCAAATGAACGCGAATGCAATTTCATAAATCCATAGGGAAAAATTATGAAAAGATATCCAAAAAATGGGCTGCCTCAATTTTTGCTCAAAACCTCGTGTACTACCCCCTACGAGGATTATTCGGAAATCGAGTTCCATTCGTTTCAGCTCTAATTCACTTCCGGAAGACCCCGAATGAACGCGAATACAATTAAATATATCCATAGGGACAAATTATGAAAAGATATCAAAAAAATGGGACACCTCAATTTTTGCTCCATACCTCATGTACTACCCCCTAGAAGGATTATTCGGAAACCGAGTTCCATTCGTGTCAACTCCGATTCACTTCCGGACGACTCCGAATGGACGCGAATGCAATTTCATAAATCCATAGGGACAAATTTGAAAATATAACCAAAAAACGGGTCGCCTCAATTTTTGCTCCATACTACATGTACTACCCCCTACGAGGATTATTTGAAAACCGAGTTCCATTTTATTCAGCTTCGATTCACTTCCGGACGACCCCCAATGAACGCGAATGCAATTTCATAAATCCATAGGGACAATTTATGAAAAGATATCCAAAAAATGGGCCGCCTCAGTTTTTGCTCCATACCTCGTGTATTACCCCCTACGAGGATTATTCGGAAACCGAGTTCCATTCGTTTCAGCTCCGATTCACTTCCAGACTACCACGAATGGACGCGAATTCAGTTTCCTAAATCCACAGGGACAAATTATGAAAAGAAATCCAAAAAACGGGCCGCCTCAATTTTTGCTCCATACCTCATGTACTACCCCCTACGAGGATGATTTGGAAACCGAGTTCCATTCGTTTCAGTTCCTATTTACTTCCGGACGACCCCGAATGGACGCGAATGCAATTTCATAAATCCATAGGGACAAATTATGAAAAGAAATCTAAAAAATGGGCCTCCTCAATTTTTGCTCCATACCTCATGTACTACCCCCTAGGAGGATTATCCGGAAACCGAGTTCCATTCGTTTAAGATCCGATTTACTTCCGGAAGACCCCGAATGGATGCGAATGCAATTTGATAAATCCATAGGGACAAATTATAAAAACAAATCCATAAAATGGGCCGCCTCAATTTTTGCTCCATACCTCGTGTACTACCCCCTACGAGGATTATTCGGAAACCGAGTTCCATTCCTTTCAGCTCCGATTCACTTCCGGATGACCCCGAATGGACGCGAATTCAGTTTCCTAAATCCATAGGGACAAATTATGAAAAACAATCCAAAAAATGGGCCTCCTCAATTTTTGTTCCATACCACGTGTACTACCCCCTACGAGGATTATTCAGAAACCGAGTTCCATTCGTTTCAGTTCCGATTTACTTCTGGACGACCCTGAATGGACACGAATGCAATTTCATAAATCCATAGGGACAAATTATGAAAAGAAATCCAAAAAACGGGCCGCCCCAATTTTTACTCCATACCTCGTGTACTACCCCCTACGAGGATTATTCAGAAACCGAGTTCCATTCGTTTCAGCTAAGATTCTTTTCCGGACGACCCCAAATGAACGCGAATGCAATTTCATAAATCCATAGGGAAAAATTATGAAAAGATATCCAAAAAATGGGCCACCTCAATTTTTGCTCAAAACCTCGTGTACTGCCCCCTACGAGGATTATTCGGAAACCGAGTTCAATTCATTTCCGCTCTGATTCACTTTAGGACGACCCCGAATGAACGCGAATGCAATTTCATAAATCCATAGGGACAAATTATGAAAAGATATCAAAAAAATGGGCCACCTCAATTTTTTCTCCATACCTCGTGTACTACCCCCTAGGAGGTTTATTCGAAAACCGAGTTCCATTCGTTTCAGCTCCGATTCACTACTGGATGACCCCGAATGGACGCGAATGCAATTTCATAAATCCATAGGGACAAATTTGAAAATATAACCAGAAAATGGGTCACCTAAATTTTTACTCCATACTACATGTACTACCCCCTACGAGGATTATTCAAAAGCCGAGTTCCATTTCATTCAGCTTCGATTCACTTCCGGACGACCCCCAATGAATGCGAATGCAATTTCATAAATCCATAGGGACAAAGTATGAAAAGATATCCAAAAAATGGGCCGCCTCAGTTTTTGCTCCATACCTCGTGTACTACCCACTACAAGGATTATTCGGAAACCGAGTTCCATTCGTTTCAGGTCCGATTCACTTCCGGATGACCCCGAATGGACGCGAATTCAGTTTCCTAAATCCACAGGGACAAATTATGAAAAGAAATCCAAAAAACGGGCCGCCTCAATTTTTGCTCCATACCTCATGTACTACCCCCTACGAGGATTATTCGGAAACCGAGTTCCATTCATTTCACCTAAGATTCTTTTCCGGATGACCCCAAATGAACGCGACTGCAATTTCATAAATCCATAGGGAAAAATTATGAAAAGATATCCAAAAATGGGCCGCCTCAATTTTTGCTCAAAACCTCATGTACTACCCCCTACGAGGATTATTCGGAAACCGAGTTCCATTCGTTTCAGCTCTGATTCATTTCCGGAAGACCCCGAATGAACGCGAATACAATTAAATAAATCCATAGGGACAAATTATGAAAAGATATCCAAAAAATGGGCCACCTCAATTTTTACTCCATACCTCGTGTACTACCCCTTAGGAGGATTATTCGGAAACCGAGTTCCATTCGTTTCAACTCCGGTTCACTTCCAGACGACCCCGAATGGATACAAATGCAATTTCATAAATCCAAAGGGAAAAATTATGAAAAGATATCCAAAAAACGGGTCGCCTCAATTTTTGCTCCATACTATATGTACTACCCCTACGAGGATTATTCGGAAAACGAGTTCCATTCGTTTCACCTCCGATTCACTTCCGGACGACCCCGAATGGACGCGAATTCAGTTTCCTAAATCCATAGGGACAAATTATGAAAATAAATCCAAAAAATGGGCCTCCTCAATTTTTGCTCCATACCACGTATACTACCCCCTACGAGGATTATTCGGAAATCGAGTTCCATTCGTTTCAGTTCCGATTTACTTCCGGACGACCCTGAATGGACGCGAATGCAGTTTCATAAATCCATAGGGACAAATTACGAAAAGAAATCCAAAAAACGGGCCGCCCCAATTTTTGCTCCATACCTCGTGTACTAACCTTTACGAGGATTATTCAGAAACCGAGTTTCATTCGTTTCAGCTAAGATTATTTTCCGGACGACCCCAAATGAACGCTAATGCAATTTCATAAATCCATAGGGAAAAATTATGAAAAGATATCCAAAAAATGGGATGCCTTAATTTTTGCTCAAAACCTCGTGTACTACCCCTACGAGGATTATTCGGAAACCGAGTTCCATTCGTTTCAGCTCTGATTCACTTCCGGAAGACCCCGAATGAACGCGAATACAATTAAATATATCCATAGGGACAAATTATGAAAAGATATCCAAAAAACGGGCCACCTCAATTTTTGCTCCATACCTCATGTACTACCCCCTAGAAGGATTATTTTGAAACCGAGTTCCATTCGTGTCAACTCCGATTCACTTCCGGACGACTCCGAATGGACGCGAATGAAATTTCATAAATCCATAGGGACAAATTTGAAAATATAACCAAAAAACGGGTCATCTCAATTTTTGCTCCATACTACATGTACTACCCCCTACGAGGATTATTCGAAAACCGAGTTCCATTTCATTCAGCTTCGATTCACTTCCGGACGACCCCCAATGAACACGAATGCAATTTCATAAATCCGTAGGGACAAATTATGAAAAGATATCCAAAAAATGGGCCGCCTCAGTTTTTGCTCCATACCTCGTGTACTACCCCCTACGAGGATTATTCGGAAACCGAGTTCCATTCGTTTCAGCTCCGATTCACTTCCAAACTACCCCGAATGGACGTGAATTCAGTTTCCTAAATCCACAGGGACAAATTATGAAAAGAAATCCAAAAAACGGGCCGCCTCAATTTTTGCTCCGTACCTCATGTACTACCCCCTACGAGGATTATTCGGAAACCGAGTTCCATTCGTTTCAGTTCCTATTTACTTCCGGACGACCCGAATGAACGCGAATGCAATTTCATAAATCCATAGGGACAAATTATGAAAAGAAATCCAAAAAACGGGCCTCCTCAATTTTTGCTCCATACCTCATGTACTACCCCCTATGAGGATTATTCGGAAACTGAGTTCCATTCGTTTAAGATCCGATTTACTTCCGGACGACCCCGAATGGATGCGAATGCAATTTGATAAATCCATAGGGACAAATTATAAAAACAAATCCATAAAATGGGCCGACTCAATTTTTGCTCCATACCTCGTGTACTACCCCCTACGAGGATTATTCGGAAACCGAGTTCCATTCGTTTCAGTTCCGATTTACTTCGGACGACCCTGAATGGACACGAATGCACTTTCATAAATCCATAGGGATAAATTATGAAAAGAAATCCAAAAAACGGGCCGCCCCAATTTTTGCTCCATACCTCGTGTACTACCCCCTACGAGGATTATTCAGAAACCGAGTTCCATTTGTTTCAGCTAAGATTCTTTTCCGGACGACCCCAAATGAACGCGAATGCAATTTCATAAATCCATAGGGAAAAATTATGAAAAGATATCAAAAAAATGGGCCGCCTCAATTTTTGCTCAAAACCTCGTGTACTACCCCCTACGAGGATTATTCGGAAACCGAGTTCAATTCGTTTCAGCTCTGATTCACTTTAGGACGACCCCGAATGAACGCGAATGCAATTTCATAAATCCATAGGGACAAATTATGAAAAGATATCAAAAAAATGGGCCACCTCAATTTTTTCTCCATACCTCGTGTACTACCCCCTAGGAGGTTTATTCGAAAGCCGAGTTCCATTCGTTTCAGCTCCGATTCACTTCTGGATGACCCCGAATGGACGCGAATGCAATTTCATAAATCCATAGGGACAAATTTGAAAATATAACCAAAAAACGGGTTGCCTAAATTTTTGCTCCATACTACATGTACTACCCCCTACGAGGATTATTCGAAAACCGAGTTCCTTTTCATTCAGCTTGGATTCACTTCCGGACGACCCCAATGAACGCGAATGCAATTTCATAAATCCATAGGGACAAATTATGAAAAGATATCCAAAAAATGGGTCGCCTCGGTTTTTGCTCCATACCTCGTGTACTACCCCCTACAAGGATTATTCGGAAACCGAGTTCCATTCGTTTCAGGTCCGATTCACTTTCGGACGACCCCGAATGGACGCGAATTCAGTTTCCTAAATCCACAGGGACAAATTATGAAAAGAAATCCAAAAAATGGGCCGCCTCAATTTTTGCTCCATACCTCATGTACTACCCCCTACGAGGATTATTCGGAAACCGAGTTCCATTCATTTCAACTAAGATTCTTTTCCGGATGACCCCAAATGAACGCGAATGCAATTTCATAAATCCATAGGGAAAAATTATGAAAAGATCTCCAAAAAATGGGCCTCCTCAATTTTTGCTCAAAACCTCGTGTACCACCCCCTACGAGGATTATTCGGAAACCGAGTTCCATTCGTTTCAGCTCTGATTCACTTCCGGAAGACCCCGAATGAACGCGAATACAATTAAATAAATCCATAGGGACAAATTATGAAAATATATCTAAAAAATAGGCCACCTCAATTTTCACTCCATACCTCGTGTACTACCCCTTAGGATGATTATTCGGAAACTGAGTTCCATTCGTTTCAACTCCGGTTCACTTCCAGACGACCCCGAATGGATACAAATGCAATTTCATAAATCCAAAGGGATAAATTATGGAAAGATATCCAAAAAACCGGTCGCCTCAATTTTTGCTCCATACTATATTTACTACCCCCTACGAGGATTATTTGGAAATCGAGTTCCATTCGTTTCAGCTGCGATTCACTTCGGGACGACCCCCAATGAACACGAATACAATTTCGCAAATCCTTATGGACAAATTATGAAAAGATATCCAAAAAATGGGTCGTCTCAAGTTTTGCTCCATACCTTGTGTACTAACCCCTATAAGGATTATTCGGAAACCGAGTTCCATTCGTTTCAGCTCCGATTCACTTCCGGACGACCCCGAATGGACGCGAATTTAGTTTCATAAATGCACAGGGACAAATTATAAAAAGGAGTCCAAAAAATTGGGCGCTTCAATTTTTGCTCCATACTTCGTGTCCTATCCCCTACGAGGATTATTCGGAAACCGAGTTCCAATCATTTCAGCTCCGATTTACTTCCGGACGACCCCGAATTGACGCGAATGCAATTTCATAAATCTATCGGGACAAATTATAAAATGAAATCCAAAAAATGGGCCGCCTCAATTTTTGCTCCATACCTCGTGTACTACCCCCTACGAGGATTATTCGGAAACCGAGTTCCATTCGTTTCAGCTCCGATTCACTTCCGCACGACCACGAATGGACGCAAATGAAATTTCATAAATCCATAGGGACATATTATGAAAAGATATCCAAAAAATGGGCCGCCTCAATTTTTGCTCCAAACCTCGTGTATAACCCCCTACGATGATTATTCAGAAACCGAGTTCCATTCGTTTCAGCTCTGATTCACTTCAGGATGAACCCGAATGAACGCGAATGCAATTTCCTAAATCCATAGGGACAAATTATGAAAAGATATTCAAAAAACGGGCCACGTCAATGTTTTCTCCATACCTCGTGTACTACCCCCTAGAAGGATTATTCGGAAACCGATTTCCATTCGTTTCAACTCCGATTCACTTCCGGACGACCCCAAATGGACGCGAATGCAATTTCATAAATCCATAGGGTCAAATTTGAAAATATAACCAAAAAACGGGTCGCCTTAATTTTTGCTCCATACTACATGTACTACCCCCTACGAGGATTATTCAAAAACCGAGTTCCATTTCATTCAGCTTCGATTCACTTCCGGACGACCCCCAATGAACGCGAACACAATTTCATAAATCCATAGGGACAAATTATGAAAAGATATCCAAAAAATTGGCCGCCTCAGTTTTTGCTCCATACCTCGTGTACTACCCCTACGAGGATTATTCGGAAACCGAGTTCCATTCGTTTCAGCTCCGATTCACTTCCGGATGCCCCCGAATGGACGCGAATTCAGTTTCCTAAATCCACAGGGACAAATTATGATAAGAAATCCAAAAAATGGGCTGCCTCAATTTTTGCTCCATACCTCATGTACTACCCCCTACGAGGATTATTCGGAAACCGAGTTCCATTCGTTTCAGTTCCGATTTACTTCCGGACGACCCCGAATGGACGCGAATGCAATTTCATAAATCCATAGGGACAAATTATGAAAAGATATCCAAAAAATGGGCCACCTCATTTTTTGCTCCATACCTCGTGTACTACCCCTTAGGAGGATTATTCGGAAACTGAGTTCCATTCGTTTCAACTCCGGTTCACTTCCAGACGACCCCGAATGGATGCAAATGCAATTTCATAAATCTAAAGGGACAAATTATGAAAAGATATCCAAAAAATGGGTTGCCTCAATTTTTGCTCCATACTATATGTACTACCCCCTACGAGGATTATTTGGAAACCGAGTTCCATTCGTTTCAGCTTCGATTCACATCGGGACGACCCCCAATGAAAACGAATGCAATTTTGTAAATCCTTAGGGACAAATTATGAAAAGAAATCCAAAAAAGGGGCCTCCTCAATTTTTTCTCCATACCTCATGTACTACCCCGTACGAGGATTATTCGGAAACCGAGTTCTATTCGTTTCAGATCCGATTTACTTCCGGACGACCCCGAATGGATGCGAATGCAATTTCATAAATCCATACGGACAAATTATAAAAACAAATCCAAAAAATGGGCCGCCTCAATTTTTGCTCCATACCTCGTGTACTACCCCCTACGAGGATTATTCGGAAACCGAGTTCCATTCCTTTTACCTCCGATTCACTTCCGGACGATGCCGAATGGACGCGAATTCAGTTTCCTAAATCCATAGGGACAAATTATGAAAATAAATCCAAAAAATGGGCCTCCTCAATTTTTGCTCCATACCACGTGTACTACCCCCTACGAGGATTATTCGGAAACCGAGTTCCATTCGTTTCAGTTCCGATTTACTTCCGGACGACCCTGAATGGACGCGAATGCAATTTCATATATCCATAGGGACAAATTACGAAAAGAAATCCAAAAAACGGGCCACCCCAATTTTTGCTCCATACCTCGTGTACTACCCTTTACGAGGATTATTCAGAAACCGAGTTCCATTCGTTTCACCTAAGATTATTTTCCGGATGACCCCAAATGAACGCGAATGCAATTTCATAAATCCATAGGGAAAAATTATGAAAAGATATCCAAAAAATGGGCTGCCTCAATTTTTGCTCAAAACCTCGTGTACTACCCCCTACGAGGATTATTCGGAAACCGAATTCCATTCGTTTCAGCTCTGATTCACTTCCGGAAGACCCCGAATGAACGCGAATACAATTAAATATATCCATAGGGACAAATTATGAAAAGATATCCAAAAAACGGGCCACCTCAATTTTTGCTCCATACCTCATGTACTACCCCCTAGAAGGATTATTCGGAAACCGAGTTCCATTCATGTCAACTCTGATTCACTTCCGGACGACTCCGAATGGACGCGAATGAAATTTCATAAATCCATAGGGACAAATTTAAAAATATAACCAAAAAACGGGTCGTCTCAATTTTTGCTCCATACTACATGTACTACCCCCTACGAGGATTATTCGAAAATCGAGTTCCATTTCATTCAGCTTTGATTCACTTCCGGACGACCCCCAATGAACGCGAATGCAATTTCATAAATCCATAGGGACAAATTATGAAAAGATATCCAAAAAATGGGCCGCCTCAGTTTTTGCTCCATACCACATGTACTACCCCCTACGAGGATTATTCGGAAATCGAGTTCTATTCGTTTCAGCTCCGATTCACTTCCAGACTACCCCGAATGGACGCGAATTCAGTTTCCTAAATCCACAGGGACAAATTATGAAAAGAAATCCAAAAAACGGGCCGCCTCAATTTTTGCTCCATACCTCATGTACTACCCCCTACGAGGATTATTCGGAAACCGAGTTCCATTCGTTTCAGTTCCTATTTACTTCCGAACGACCCCGAATGGACGCGAATGCAATTTCATAAATCCATAGGGACAAATTATGAAAAGAAATCCAAAAAATGGGCCTCCTCAATTTTTGCTCCATACCTCATGTACTACCCCCTACGTGGATTATTCGGAAACCGAGTTCCATTCGTTTAAGATCCGATTTACTTCCGGACGACCCCGAATGGATGCGAATGCAATTTGATAAATCCATAGGGACAAATTATAAAAACAAATCCATAAAATAAGCCGCCTCAATTTTTGCACCTTACCTCGTGTACTACCCCCTACGAGGATTATTCGGAAACCGAGTTCCATTCCTTTCAGCTCCGATTCACTTCCGGACGACCCCGAATGGACGCGAATTCTGTTTCCTAAATCCATAGGGACAAATTATGAAAAGAAATCCAAAAAATGGGCCTCCTCAATTTTTGTTCCATACCACGTGTACTACCCCTACGAGGATTATTCGGAAACCGAGTTCCATTCGTTTCAGTTCCGATTTACTTCCGGACGCCCTGAATGGACACGAATGCAATTTCATAAATCCATAGGGATAAATTATGAAAAGAAATCCAAAAAACGGGCCACCCCAATTTTTGCTCCATACCTCGTGTACTACCCCCTACGAGGATTATTCAGAAACCGAGTTCCATTCGTTTCAGCTAAGATTCTTTTCCGGACGACCCCAAATGAACGCGAATGCAATTTCATAAATCCATAGGGAAAAATTATGAAAAGATATCCAAAAAATGGGCCGCCTCAATTTTTGCTCAAAACCTCGTGTACCACCCCCTACGAGGATTATTCGGAAACCGAGTTCCATTCGTTTCAGCTCTGATTCACTTTAGGACGACCCCGAATGAACGCGAATGCAATTTCATAAATCCATAGGGACAAATTATGAAAAGATATCAAAAAAATGGGCCACCTCAATTTTTTCTCCAAAACTCATGTACTACCCCCTAGGAGGTTTATTCGGAAACCGAGTTCCATTCGTTTCAGCTCCGATTCACTTCTGGATGACCCCGAATGGACGCGAATGCAATTTCATAAATCCATAGGGACAAATTTGAAAATATAACCAAAAAACGGGTCACCTAAATTTTTGCTCCATACTACATGTACTACCCCCTACGAGGATTATTCGAAAACCGAGTTCCATTTCATTCAGCTTCAATTCACTTCCGGTCGACCCCCAATGAACGCAAATGCAATTTCATAAATCC
The DNA here is from genome assembly GCF_009905375.1 of Apium graveolens. NCBI lineage: Eukaryota > Viridiplantae > Streptophyta > Magnoliopsida > Apiales > Apiaceae > Apium > Apium graveolens. The sequence continues at coordinate 307,949 of NW_027417859.1, read as the reverse complement.
ATAGGGACAAATTATGAAAAGATATCCAAAAAATGGGCCACCTCAGTTTTTGCTCCATACCTCGTGTACTACCCCCTACAAGGATTATTCGGAAACCGAGTTCCATTCGTTTCAGGTCCGATTCACTTCCGGACGACCCCGAATGGACGCGAATTAAGTTTCCTAAATCCACAGGGACAAATTATGAAAAGAAATCCAAAAAACGGGCCGCCTCAATTTTTGCTCCATACCTCATGTACTACCCCCTACGAGGATTATTCGGAAACCGAGTTCCATTCGTTTCAATTCCGATTTACTTCCGGACGACCCTGAATGGACGCGAATACAATTTCATAAATCCATTGGGACAAATTATGAAAAGAAATCCAAAAAATGGGCCGCCGCAATTTTTGCTCCAGACCTCGTGTACTACCCCCTACGAGGATTATTCAGAAACCGAGTTCCATTCATTTCAACTAAGATTATTTTCCGGATGACCCCAAATGAACGCGAATGCAATTTCATAAATCCATAGGGAAAAATTATGAAAAGATATCCAAAAAATGGGCCGCCTCAATTTTTGCTCAAAACCTCGTGTACTACCCCCTACGAGGATTATTCGGAAACCGAGTTCCATTCGTTTCAGCTCTGATTCACTTCCGGAAGACCCCGAATGAACGTGAATACAATTAAATAAATCCATAGGGACAAATTATGAAAAGATATCCAAAAAATGGGCCACCTCAATTTTTACTCCATACCTCGTGTACTACCCCTTAGGAGGATTATTCGGAAACCGAGTTCCATTCGTTTCAGCTAAGATTATTTTCCGGATGACCCCAAATGTACGCGAATACAATTTCATAAATCCATAGGGAAAAATTATGAAAAGATATCCAAAAAATGGGCCACCTCAATTTTTACTCCATACCTCGTGTACTACCCCTTAGGAGGATTATTCGGAAACCGAGTTCCATTCGTTTCAGCTAAGATTATTTTCCGGATGACCCCAAATGAACGCGAATGCAATTTCATAAATCCATAGGGAAAAATTATGAAAAGATATCCAAAAAATGGGCTGCCTCAATTTTTGCTCAAAACCTCGTGTACTACCCCCTACGAGGATTATTCGGAAACCGAATTCCATTCGTTTCAGCTCTGATTCACTTCCGGAAGACCCCGAATGAACACGAATACAATTAAATATATCCATAGGGACAAATTATGAAAAGATATCCAAAAAACGGGCCACCTCAATTTTTGCTCCATACCTCATGTACTACCCCCTAGAAGGATTATTCGGAAACCGAGTTCCATTCGTGTCAACTCCGATTCACTTCCGGACGACTCCGAATGGACGCGAATGAAATTTCATAAATCCATAGGGACACATTTAAAAATATAACCAAAAAACGGGTCGTCTCAATTTTTGCTCCATACTACATGTACTATCCCCTACGAGGATTATTCGAAAATCGAGTTCCATTTCATTCAGCTTCGATTCACTTCCGGACGACCCCCAACGAACGCGAATGCAATTTCATAAATCCATAGGGACAAATTATGAAAAGATATCCAAAAAATGGGCCGCCTCAGTTTTTGCTCCATACCTCATGTACTACCCCCTACGAGGATTATTCGGAAACCGAGTTCTATTCGTTTCAGCTCCGATTCACTTCCAGACTACCCCGAATGGACGCGAATTCAGTTTCCTAAATCCACAGGGACAAATTATGAAAAGAAATCCAAAAAACGGGCCGCCTCAATTTTTGCTCCATACCTCATGTACTACCCCCCTACGAGGATTATTCGGAAACCGAGTTCCATTCGTTTCAGTTCCTATTTACTTCCGGACGACCCCGAATGGACGCGAATGCAATTTCATAAATCCATAGGGACAAATTATGAAAAGAAATCCAAAAAATGGGCCTCCTCAATTTTTGCTCCATACCTCATGTACTACCCCCTACGTGGATTATTCGGAAACCGAGTTCCATTCGTTTAAGATCCGATTTACTTCCGGACGACCCCGAATGGATGCGAATGCAATTTGATAAATCCATTGGGACAAATTATAAAAACAAATCCTTAAAATGAGTCGCCTCAATTTTTGCTCCATACCTCGTGTACTACCCCCTACGAGGATTATTCGGAAACCGAGTTCCATTCCTTTCAGCTCCGATTCACTTCCGGACGACCCCGAATGGACGTGAATTCTGTTTCCTAAATCCATAGGGACAAATTATGAAAAGAAATCCAAAAAATGGGCCTCCTCAATTTTTGTTCCATACCACGTGTACTACCCCCTACGAGGATTATTCGGAAACCGAGTTCCATTCGTTTCAGTTCCGATTTACTTCCGGACGCCCTGAATGGACACGATTCCAATTTTATAAATCCATAGGGATAAATTATGAAAAGAAATCCAAAAAACGGGCCGCCCCAATTTTTACTCCATACCTCGTGTACTACCCCCTACGAGGATTATTCGGAAACCGGGTTCCATTCGTTTCAGCTCTGATTCACTTTAGGATGACCCCGAATGAACGCGAATGCAATTTCATAAATCCATAGGGACAAATTATGAAAAGATATCAAAAAAATGGGCCACCTCAATTTTTTCTCCAAAACTCATGTACTACCCCCTAGGAGGTTTATTCGGAAACCGAGTTCCATTCGTTTCAGCTCCGATTCACTTCTGGATGACCCCGAATGGACGCGAATGCAATTTCATAAATCCATAGGGACAAATTTGAAAATATAACCAAAAAACGGGTCGCCTAAATTTTTGCTCCATACTACATGTACTACCCCCTACGAGGATTATTCGAAAACCGAGTTCCATTTCATTCAGCTTCGATTCACTTCCGGTCGACCCCCAATGAACGCGAATGCAATTTCATAAATCCATAGGGACAAATTATGAAAAGATATCCAAAAAATGGGCCGCCTCAGTTTTTGCTCCATACCTCGTGTACTACCCCCTACAAGGATTATTCGGAAACCGAGTTCCATTCGTTTGAGGTCCGATTCACTTCCGGACGACCCCGAATGGACGCGAATTCAGTTTCCTAAATCCACAGGGACAAATTATGAAAAGAAATCCAAAAAACGGGCCTCCTCAATTTTTGCTCCATACCTCATGTACTACCTCCTACGAGGATTATTCGGAAACCGAGTTCCATTCGTTTCAGTTCTGATTTACTTCCGGACGACCCTGAATGGACGCGAATACAATTTCATAAATCCATTGGGACAAATTATGAAAAGAAATCCAAAAAATGGGCCGCCGCAATTTTTGCTCCAGACCTCGTGTACTACCCCCTACGAGGATTATTCAGAAACCGAGTTCCATTCATTTCAACTAAGATTCTTTTCCGGATGACCCCAAATGAACGCGAATGCAATTTCATAAATCCATAGGGAAAAATTATGAAAAGATATGCAAAAAATGGGTCGCCTCAATTTTTGCTCAAAACCTCGTGTACTACCCCCTACGAGGATTATTCGGAAACCGAGTTCCATTCGTTTCAGCTCTGATTCACTTCCGGAAGACCCCGAATGAACGCGAATACAATTAAATAAATCCATAGGGACAAATTATGAAAAGATATCCAAAAAATGGGCCACCTCAATTTTTACTCCATACCTCGTGTACTACCCCTTAGGAGGATTATTCGGAAACCGAGTTCCATTCGTTTCAACTCCGGTTCACTTCCAGACGACCCCGAATGGATACAAATGCAATTTCATAAATCCAAAGGGAAAAATTATGAAAAGAAATCCAAAAAACGGGTCGCCTCAATTTTTGCTCCATACTATATGTACTACCCCCTACGAGGATTATTTGGAAATCGAGTTCCATTCTTTTCAGCTTCGATTCACTTCTGGACGACCCCCAATGAACACGAATGCAATTTCGTAAATCCTTAGGGACAAATTATGAAAAGATATCCAAAAAATGGGCCGTCTCAAGTTTTGCTCCATACCTTGTGTACTAACCCCTACAAGGATTATTCGGAAACTGAGTTCCATTCGTTTCAGCTCCGATTCACTTCCGGACGACCCCGAATGGACGCGAATTGAGTTTCATAAATGCACAGGGACAAATTATAAAAAGGAGTCCAAAAAATTGGCCGCTTCAATTTTTGCTCCATACTTCGTGTCCTATCCCCTAAGAGGATTATTCGGAAACCGAGTTCCAATCGTTTCAGCTCCGATTTACTTCCGGACGACCCCGAATGGACGCGAATGCAATTTCATAAATCTATCGGGACAAATTATAAAATGAAATCCAAAAAATGGGCCGCCTCAATTTTTGCTCCATACCTCGTGTACTACCCCCTACGAGGATTATTCGGAAACCGAGTTCCATTCGTTTCAGCTCCGATTCACTTCCGGACGACCACGAATGGACGCAAATGCAATTTCATAAATCCATAGGGACATATTATGAAAAGATATCCAAAAAATGGGCCGCCTCAATTTTTGCTCCAAACCTCATGTACTACCCCCTACGAGGATTATTCGGAAACCGAGTTCCATTCGTTTCAGCTCTGATTCACTTCAGGATGAACCCGAATGAACGCGAATGCAATTTCATAAATCCATAGGGACAAATTATGAAAAGATATCCAAAAAACGGGCCACGTCAATTTTTTCTCCATACCTCGTGTACTACCCCCTAGAAGGATTATTCGGAAACCGATTTCCATTCGTTTCAACTCCGATTCACTTCCGGACGACCCCAAATGGACGTGAATGCAATTTCATAAATCCATAGGGTCAAATTTGAAAATATAACCAAAAAACGGGTCGCCTCAATTTTTGCTCCATACTACATGTACTACCCCCCTACGAGGATTATTCGAAAACCGAGTTCCATTTCATTCAGCTTCGATTCACTTCCGGACGACCCCCAATGAACGCGAACGCAATTTCATAAATGCTAGGGACAAATTATGAAAAGATATCCAAAAAATTGGCCGCCTCATTTTTGCTCCATACCTCGTGTACTACCCCCACGAGGATTATTCGGAAACCGAGTTCCATTCGTTTCAGCTCTGATTCACTTCCGGATGCCCCCGAATGGACGCAAATTCAGTTTCCTAAATCCACAGGGACAAATTATGATAAGAAATCCAAAAAACGGGCGGCCTCAATTTTTGCTCCATACCTCATGTACTACCCCCTACGAGGATTATTCGGAAACCGAGTTCCATTCGTTTCAGTTCCGATTTACTTCTGGACGACCCCGAATGGACGCGAACGCAATTTCATAAATCCATAGGGACAAATTATGAAAAGAAATCCAAAAAACGGGCCTCCTCAATTTTTGCTCCATACGTCATGTACTACCCCCTACGAGGATTATTCGGAAACCGAGTTCCATTCGTTTCAGATCCGATTTACTTCCGGACGACCCCGAATGGATGCGAATGCAATTTGATAAATCCATAGGGACAAATTATAAAACAAATCCAAAAAATGGGCCGCCTCAATTTTTGCTCCATACCTCGTGTACTACCCCCTACGAGGATTATTCGGAAACCGAGTTCCATTCGTTTCAGCTAAGATTCACTTCCGGACGACCCCCAATGAACGCGAATGCAATTTCATAAATCCATAGGGAAAAATTATAGAAAGAAATCCAAAAAATGGGCCGCCTCAATTTTTGCTCCATACCTCGTGTACTACCCCTTACGAGGATTATTCGGAAACCGAGTTCCATTCGTTTCAGCTAAGATTTACTTCCGGACGACCCCAAATGAACGCGAATGCAATTTCATAAATCCATTGGGACAAATTATGAAAAGATATCCAAAAAATGTGTCGCCTCAATTTTTGCTCCAAACCTCGTGTACTACCCCTTACGAGGATTATTCAGAAACCGAGTTCCATTCATTTCAGCTCCGATTCACTTCCGGACAACCCCGAATGGACGCGAATGCAATTTCATAAATCCATAGGAAAAAATTTGAAAATATACCCAAAAAACGGGTCGCCTCAATTTTTGCTCCAAACTACATGTACTACCCCCTACGAGGATTATTCGGAAACCGAGTTCCATTTCATTCAGCTTCGATTCACTTCCGGACGACCCCCAATGAACGCGAATGCAATTTCATAAATACATTGGGACAAATTATGAAAAGATATCCAAAAAACATGCCGCCTCAATTTTTGCTCCAAACCTCGTGTACTACCCCTTACGAGGATTATTCGGAAACCGAGCTCCATTCATTTCAGCTCCGATTTACTTCCGGACGACCCCGAATGGACGCGAATGCATTTTCATAAATCTATAGGGACAAATTATAAAAACAAATCCAAAAAATGGGCCGCCTCAATTTTTGCTCCATACCTCGTGTACTACCCCGTACAAGGATTATTCAGAAACCAAGTTTCATTCGTTTCAGCTCTGATTCACTTTAGGACGACCCCGAATGAACGCGAATACAATTTCATAAATCCATAGGGATAAATTATGAAAAGATATTAAAAAAATGGGCCACCTCAATTTTTTCTCCATACCTCGTGTACTACCCCTAGGAGGTTTATTCGGAAACCGAGTTCCATTCGTTTCAGCTCCGATTCACTTCTGGATAACCCCGAATGGACGCGAATGCAATTTCATAAATCCATAGGGACAAATTTGAAAATATATCCAAAAAATGGGTCACCTCAATTTTTGCTCCATACTACATGTACTACCCCCTACGAGGATTATTCGAAAACCGAGTTCCATTTCATTCAGCTTCGATTCACTTCCGGACGACCCCCAATGAACGTGAATGCAATTTCATAAATCCATTGGGACAAATTATGAAAAGATATCCAAAAAACGTGCCGCCTCAATCTTTGCTCAAAACCTCGTGTACTACCCCTTAGGAGGATTATTCGGAAACCGAGTTCTATTCATTTCAGCTCTGATTTACTTCCGGACGACCCCGAATGGACGCGAATGCATTTTCATAAATCTATAGGGACAAATTATAAAAAGAAATCCAAAAAAGGGGCCGCCTCAATTTTTGCTCCATACCTCGTGTACCCCTACAAGGATTATTCGGAAACCGAGTTTCATTCGTTTCAGCTCTGATTCAGTTTAGGACGACCCCGAATGAACACGAATGCAATTTCATAAATCCATAGGGTCAAATTTGAAAATATAACCAAAAAATGGGTCGCCTCAATTTTTGCTCCATACTACATGTACTACCCCCCTACGAGGATTATTCGAAAACCGAGTTCCATTTCATTCAGCTTCGATTCACTTCCGGACGACCCCCAATGAACGCGAACGCAATTTCATAAATCCTAGGGACAAATTATGAAAAGATATCCAAAAAATTGGCCGCCTCATTTTTGCTCCATACCTCGTGTACTACCCCCACGAGGATTATTCGGAAACCGAGTTCCATTCGTTTCAGCTCTGATTCACTTCCGGATGCCCCCGAATGGACGCGAATTCAGTTTCCTAAATCCACAGGGACAAATTATGATAAGAAATCCAAAAAACGGGCGGCCTCAATTTTTGCTCCATACCTCATGTACTACCCCCTACGAGGATTATTCGGAAACCGAGTTCCATTCGTTTCAGTTCCGATTTACTTCCGGACGACCCCGAATGGACGCGAACGCAATTTCATAAATCCATAGGGACAAATTATGAAAAGAAATCCAAAAAACGGGCCTCCTCAATTTTTGCTCCATACGTCATGTACTACCCCCTACGAGGATTATTCGGAAACCGAGTTCCATTCGTTTCAGATCCGATTTACTTCCGGACGACCCCGAATGGATGCGAATGCAATTTGATAAATCCATAGGGACAAATTATAAAACAAATCCAAAAAATGGGCCGCCTCAATTTTTGCTCCATACCTCGTGTACTACCCCCTACGAGGATTATTCGGAAACCGAGTTCCATTCGTTTCAGCTAAGATTCACTTCCGGACGACCCCCAATGA